>NC_033639.1:1498831-1503323 GCF_001540865.1 Ananas comosus | reverse complement strand
TGGCACAAAGACTTTCGTGCGATCGGATTGTGAGTGAGTGACTGAGAGGGAGGGAGGGAGGGAGAGAGAGAGAGAGAGAGAGAGAGAGGGCCTCCGTACTGTCAAGTCGTTTTCGATGCTGGAAATTCTGAATCGACGATCGACTATGTTAGACTTGATCTAAAGTATATGAATTATTTAGAAAATAAATTTTGCGATTTTCAATATTATCTACCTAGTGATTGAAGGGACCCAAAATCCACAATTTTAGTTGTTGTGGGGAGCCGTTTGCAAGTTTAATGGTGTAGAAATATCAAAATCAGATGAAATTTGACAAAATTTTTTTATACTATATAAAACAAGATTAATGTTTTTTATCTACAATTTTAGTATTATATTATCACTTTTTGTGAGATTTTTATTTTCAGATATTGATTTTGAGTCTTTCAATCACAAAGTAAATGATAATAAAAAATCATAAAATTTATTTTCTATATACTTTCAATACTCTAGATCAAGTCTAATGAAGCAGATCGCCAATTCAGAAGTCACAGCATCAAAAATAATTTGATAGCACGGAGGCCACCATGCTTCTAAAAGTGCACAAGCCAAACACACACACACTCTCTCTCTCTCAATACGTATGTGTGTGCGCGTGCGTGCATATGTATAGAGAGTTGAGCTCCTGTGCTTTTAAAAGTATAGGAACATTTGTGCTTGTGACTTTTTAGCCGTCGGATCGCCTCAAAATCCATACAGTACTATTAACAGTGTCCCACTAAGGCCCCATTACACTAGTGCTTCACGGATCTTGAAGCGATCTGACGGCTAAAAAATCACAAGTACGTTAAGGTCTTGTGCTATATATATATATATATATATATATATATAGCAAGGCTACTGTGCTCTCAGGAGCACGGAGGTCTCTGTGCTCCTGAGCCGTTTTCGATGATGGAGTTTTCGAATCGACGATCGGTTCCGTTAAACTTGATCTAGCGTATTTAAAGTTTCTAGAAAATAATTTTTGCGATTTTTCGATATCATTTACCTAGCAATCAAAGTTTCTAGAAACACGGAGCCTTCCGTGCTTCCAGCTCGTTTTCGATGTTGCGACTTTCGAATCGTCGATCGACTCTGTTAAACTTGATCTAGAATATTTGAAGTACCTAGAAAATAAATTATGCGATTTTTCGATATTATTACCTAGTGAACGAAGGGGCTCAAAATCAACGGCTGAAAATAAAAATCTTACAAAACGTGATAATATGATATTAAAATTTTAGATCAAAGATATTGATCTTGTTTTATATAGTATAAAGAATTTTCTATCAAAATTTCACGTGATTTGGATATTTCTACATCGTTAAACATGCAAACGGTTCACTACGGCCATTAAAATTATTGATTTTGAGCTCCTTTGATCACTAGGCAAATGATGTCGAAAAATCATCAAATTTATTTTCTAGGTACTTCAAATACTCTAGATCAAGTTTAACGGAGTCAATTGACGATTCGAAAGTCGCAACATCGAAAACGAGCTGGAAGCACGGAAGGCTTCGTGCTTCCAATAGCATAGTAGCCTCACACTATATATATATATAGTCCAGCTATTATATTCTTATGAGTACGATTGCCTGCATCCTCATAAGCTATTTTCGTTGATAGAGCTTTCAAATCGATGATTCATACAGCTAAATATTATCTAGAGTATTTAAAACTTTTAGAAATCAAATTTTATAATTTTTCAATATTATTTACCTTGTGATTAAAAAATCTCAAAATTGATAGTTTTTAATGTCCAGTATAGAACACTCACTAGTTTAATAGTGTAAAAGAATCAAAATTGGTTGAATTTTTGATAAAAAAATTTATTCACTATCTAGACAAAAATCAATAACTCTGATCTTAAATTGAAGAATCCGATCATCTATTTTTAAGACATCATTCAATTTTGACGATGTATTTTATACCCGCTTAATGGACTTTATTATAATTTTGAAAAATTATGAAATTTATTTTCTAAAAGTTTAAATACTTTAAATTATATCTGACGGTATGGATTGTTGATTCGTAAGCTCCATCATTAAAAATAAGTTATGCGTACAAAGAGCTCTATACATATAATAGTATAGTAGCCCTACCCCCCCCTCTCTCTCTCTCTCTCTCTCTCTCTCTCTCTCTCTCTCTCTCTCTCTCTCTCTATATATATATATATATATATATTAGTATGAGTGCAGCTATGATGCTTATTAGAAGCATGGAGGCTCCGTCTTTCCACTTGTTTTCGATATTCGGACTTTCGAATCGACGATCGGCCGTTAGACTTGATCTGGAGTATTTGAAGTATACTAGAAAATAAATTTTGTGATTTTTCGATATCATTTGCCTAGTTATCGAAGTGGCTCAAAATCAACGGCTGAAAATAAAAATCTTACAAAATATGATGATATGACATTAAAATTTTAGATCAAAGTTATTGATCTTGTTTTATATGGTATAAAAAATTTTCTATCAAAATTTTATGTGATTTGAATATTTCTACACCGTTAAACTTGCAACCGGCTCACCACGGCCATTAAAATTATTGATTTTGAGCCCCTTCAATCACTAGGCAAATGATATCGAAAAATCGCAAAATTTATTTTCTAGCTACTTCAAATACTCTAGATCAACTCTAACGGAGCCGATCGTTGATTCGAAAGTCCGAACATCGAAAACGACTTGGAAGCACGGAGGCCTCCGTGCTTCCATAAGCATACCAGCACAACTCTCTCTCTCTCTCTCTCTCTCTCTCTCTCTCTCTATATATATATATATATAGCTAGAACTACTATCCTATTAATAGGATAGGAGCACTTGTCCTATCAAATTGTTCTTGATGATCACGATTTCGAATCGGTGATCGGAGCCGTTGAAGTTGATTTAGAGTATTTGAAATATCTAGAAACTAAATTTCATAAATTTTAAAAATTATTTACATGGTGATCAAAGTGTCGTAACATCAACAATTTTTGACGGCCTATATGAGCCGTTTGCTTGTTTAACGGTGTAGAGCAATCCAAATTGCTTGAATTTTTGATAGAAAATTTTTTATACTATTTAGATAATGTTTGATAACTCTGATTATGAATTGAACAAGTCTAACCTCTATTTTAAGAAGGTTATTCATTTATGACCGCTCATTTTTTAACTCTTAAGATGAACTTGATAATAACTTTTAAATATTACAAAATTTGGTTTCTAAACATTTCTAATTGTGTAGATCAATTTCAACGGTGCCGATTATCAATTTGAAGTTCCGATCAATCAAAACGACTTGATAGGACAATGGCTCCAATCCTATTAATAGGATAGTAGCCGGACTATATATATATATATATATATATATATATTGGGCATTAATTGATTGGACCATGATTAATCCTACATGTTATGGGTTAAAAAAGGTTTTTATTTTTGCCTTCCTCTGTAAAGTTTCATTGCTATGNATATATATATATACACGCGCTCGCGCATTCACTACAATAAAACTTGTGCAGACCCCTCAACATGCCCCTTCAACTTGATAATTAATTAACCTTTTGTTTATTTAACTGACGTGCACACCTCAAGTTGTAATTATTTTCAATGTTAACAAGTTTTTTAAATTAAATTAGAGATTTTACAAAACAACGGTTCAATTGTACCTTTGAGAATTTAGAAAAGCTCACAATTCCATAAATTGAAAAAACAATGCAACTAAAGTTTTTAAGATTGCTAATATGATTAAATGATATTTGGAAACTACGTAGCTTTCGAAAAATGGAATTTATCATACACATATGTGTACATACAGCTTGAGTTTTTACTTACTTTTTAAATAAATAAATGCTATTAAACTATTGATGTGTTTAAATGTACATTTAACTTTTAGGCCTCATCTAAACTTAGGGTGCATTTGGTTCGAGTTATCCTGACAGGATTACGGGCAATCCTGCCAGGATAACTGTGTTTAGTTAATCCGCTATGTAATCTAATCGTTAATGTAGCATTACACATCGAGCAGGATTACATCGAAAATATTAACAGGAGGGAGGTCGTGTATCTTGCATTACTGAAACCCGTTAATACTACATATTATGTAAAATGACAATTTTACCCTCCAACAACCCCAAATCTAATTAACAGTATTATTTTCATCTCTCTCTCGCTTTCCCCCTAGCCCTCTCTCTCGCACGCCGCTTTCTCTCGCTCTCTCTCTCTCTCTCGACGTCTCTCTCTCTCTCTCTCTCTCTCTCTCTCTCTCGCACGAACACCTATCATCTTCTATTGCATCGTAATCATCACGATCTCCTTCCCTCCATTCGCCATTTCCGTTAAAAATAATATTCAAATGACCACAACAAGGACAATTTTGAAAAAAATTATACTTTTATATCAGGATTACTAAATTTTATAAACTGAACCAAACATATTAATGCTATAAATACTGTAATCTAGTATTATATTACTGTATTAAACCAAACGCTCTAAT
>NC_033639.1:1487395-1492251 GCF_001540865.1 Ananas comosus | reverse complement strand
AAAGAAAAAAAGTTAAAAAGCAGCTAAATTCCTCACAAATACGGAGAAAAAGTGTATAACTAATGTCTAGACAACGTTTGAAGCAGTCTAGGCTTCGGTACAGAACAAAGTAAGTCAACGTTAGAAAGATATCCTGTACGAATAGTCCGTGGAACCAAAGAAAACAAGAATAATTAGAACAAAACCTAGAGTAAAAAAAAACTCCAAATCGGATCTAACTTCAGTTCGAAAACAATGGATTCGAAAAAAAATTGAAAAAAAGAAACTCCAAATCGGATCTAACTTCAGTTCGAAAATAATGGGTTTTAGCGAGAGAAAAGAAGTGATTAAATATGTTTGCGAAAATGGCGAATGGAGGGAAGGAGATCGCGAAGATTACCTGCGAGGACGAGGCAGTAGAAAAGGATTGGTGTTCGTGCGAGGTAGAGAGAGAGCGGCGTGCGAGAGAGAGAGGGGCGTGTGCCAGAGGGAGAGAGTGGGAAACAATGCTGTTGATAGGGTTTCGGAGTGTTGGAGGCTAACATTGTTATTTTACATATGATATATTAATATACAATATTACACTCTTCTGTAATTTAAGATACATAATTTTCTTTTCGGTAATATTTTTGATATAATCTTTCACATTTTATAATACTGTAATATCGAATATATTATACCGAATGAATAAAATTCAGTAATTCTGACGGAATTACTTATAATTCTGCCAAAATAATCCGAACCAAACACATCTTAAGGTGGGGTTAACAAACCCCACCCCTCCCATGAAATTGGGATATAATTAACTAATCTCAACCTAATTTAGTTTTTAAATTTAAATTTATAATTTAAATTTTAAATTATAATAATTTTATATTTTAAATTTTAAAGTTTTTAAATTTAAAAATTTGTAATCTTAAAATTAAATTTATGATTTTAAATTTTAAATTTTAAATTATTATTTAAAATTTTTTAAATTTAAAATTTGATATTTGATATTTTTAAATTTAAATTTAATATTAAATTTAAAATTTAGAACTTTAAATTTTTGAATTGAAGTTTACAATTTTAAATTTTATTTTGAATTTTTTAATTTTTAAAGATATATATTTAAATTTAAAATTTAAAATCTAAAATTTAAAAATTTAAATTCAAATATAAGGTGCAATATCATTATTTTTTATTTATAACTATCTACTATTCTTCTTATTCTATCTTATCTATCAAAACGCTATTTTTCTTATTCCCGAAAACAACTCAATTTTCATCCAAACATAAAATTGATCTATTTTAGGTTTAATCCCCAACTTATACTTACTTCTGAAATAACTAGTTTTTACTTAATCTCGAACCAAACGAAGCACTCTTCTCATATTACGAAAAATTTAACAATAATTTATATTTATCTTTTTATTTAATGATAAAATTACAAAATAAAATAGATATAAAGTTAGGAATCATATTGTTTCATTGATGTTACATATTTTTCACAATACTTTTGCTTTTGTGCATTGAATAACAATGTCGGTCTACAAAATTTAAACTGATGCTTTCTTTGGCCTCACTTCTCTATTGCTATCAACCCGAATGACTATTAAGACACACTCAAAACAAGAAGTTAATATAATAGGTTAGATAACACCAACAGGTTCAGATACCTAAGAGTTCATCACACTTATTGATAAGTTGATATAAAGTAAAAAACAGTGGAATTAAAGCATATTTAGACTTAAATTGCAAGCCAAACAATGCTATCTTCTTTCTCTATTAACCCAACAACTATAAATTCACAACTTGATGCATACACAACTGCAGGGAGAGCAAGCTCAGTTAAAAGAATAGCTACAGCGCTGGCTCATGCATCATGCAAGTCATCCAAGTAAATAATTGTAAACTGCAGACAATGATAAACTTTACACATCCTTGCTACCAAGGACTAGTTTGCGAATGCATTCTCAAAAGGCAACCATTTAATTTTCTAAGGGACTAAAAGCATTTCGAACCTTACCTTTTCCAATGCATTAAAATGGTGGCAGGAAATGCTTTCTTTGCCTTCAATGGTGGTTCACATTATCATTTTATAGTATTAGAGAGATAGGATCTAAAATATTGTCAAATTTTTTGACCTCTCTAAAGCATCAAAATGGTGCTTATGCGTCATGCATTTTCAAACTGGCTGAACAGGTTATCAATACCCAATCAAAGGATTTCACATAACCTGCTGTACCCCTAAGCAAAGTAAGACCTAGTTTGGGATTGCGTTGCCAATTGCACCTGAATTTATCCTTTGGGAAGCCCGAAAAGATTAAAAAAGCATTAAAGCTTCCTTCTTTCAATGCTTAGAAAAATGGTAGCAGGAATCACCACTCGGAGAAGCAAAGAGTTTCTGCTTCTCCGGTAACAATCCCACCATCACTTTATGATATAGGAGGAGAAAAGTGTTGAAGGCACTTTTCGTATTTTTGAGCCCTTCCAAAGAATTAAGCCCTAGTTTGTGATTGCATTGCCAAAAGTACCCACTTTCATGTTATGGAAGGTCCCAAAAATCGAAAAAATGCTTTCAATCTTCCCTCAATAGTATAAAAATTGCGGGGAACACCGCCACCGGAGAAGTATGTAACTGCTTGTTTCTCTGGTGGCAGTTCCCACTATATTTAGGATTGTGGTGAAGATTTAAAGCGCTTTTAAATATTTTGGACCTTTCAAAGCATAAAAACAGGTGCTTTTAGGAACACAATCCCAAACTAGGCCTAACCCAAGCGTCTTTACACACCTCTATACCAAACTAAGCCTAAGCTTCTTTTTCCTAGTTTCCAAATGCCCGAGACCAACAATTACCCCGATCGATGTTCTACGATAATAAATATTGAAGAAAAATAATAGCTTTGGGCCTTGTTTAGATGTTGGAGTAGGTTATTCGATGATAACTTATTCGGTATAGAGATTTTCATTCATAATTTGAAGATCTGGAAAGCCTTTGCATCTATGATTTGATAGAATAGCATATTTCACATAAAAGGTGATTTATTTTTTCCGAAAAAATGACTAAAAAAGCAGAATATTCTATTTCATTCTAAACATTTGAACATGCTGCTACCTCCAAACAGAGCACAATTGCGACACCATATTTACGAATCGAAAGCCCTTTGCACCCAAAGAACGCAAAGAAGGTAACGCCATACATAGATTAGGATTTTACCCTGCTCGTTCCGCGCGGTGAAGACGATGGTCCCGGTCTCGTCGCCGACGAGGCGCTCGGCGATCCGGGTGCGGCGGAGGTTGGCGGAGGAGGGGACGGCGCGGCCCCTGTGGAGGACCGTCTCCGAGCTCACCACCTTCACCGTGAGCGTGTGGCCGCTCGTGCCGGGCTTGAGCTGATCACCTTCGTGAACACCGGCTTCCTCATCGCCGGCTTCGCCGCGACTCCTCCAGGCCCCCCGCCGTCGCCATTGACACCGCTTGAGGGGAAAACCTAGGTAGTCCTGGGAAGAAGAGACGGAGACAATGAACAGGAGGTAAAACCCTAACCCTAGAATTTCGCAGGCCGCGAATGAGAGTTGTATTACTGTATATGGGTAGAAATGTGTGGACGCCCCCTCAACTATAGACCACTGTGTAATAGGAGGAATTCAACCCTATCGCACTTATATCACGTCATCAATAATAAATTAATTATTTTTTTTTTAAAATAAAAATATAATAAAAATATTTTTTCTAATCATAATGAGATATATATTTTTAAAGAAAGATATTTGATTGATTTGTTACGCCACGTTACTAATATATTCGTTGCACTCTAAAATTTTTCTAGTAATAGAGCTATCAACTTTTTTCTTTTTCTATTCTTTTTTTTTTTTCTGACAAGTCTACACTAATATGAAAAGTTTTCAAAATTAAAAAAAAATATTTATCAATTTACTTTTCAATTCTACTCTTTTTACTATTTTAAAATGGCTAATTTGCATAAAAAATCTATCATTTTTGAGTTTTTGCAAAAATAAGCCCTTTTTTAAAACTTTTATAGATTCGATTTGGATTTTAATAAACGGACCAAAATACCTATATTCCTCTTTCTCTCTCTGTTTCTTTTCACACTCGTCTTTTCTGTATTGTTCATCTTCTTCCTCACCGTTTCTTCCTCTATTTCTCCTACCACTTTTTCTTCTTTCTCTTCCTCCTCTACAACAAGCCGCGATATGAACACCGCGCTTCTCTCTCTTACTTTGCTCGCATCTCCACCGACACTGGCTCGAATTTCGCACAGACGGTAGTAATCTTCTGCTCAAGTAAGTATTTCAAGCTCTCATGGTCGGTTTTAATCACGAATTGCCTTAATCCAAGATAATGTGTAAACATCTCGACTAGGATTATTCGATCCCAATTTGCCAATTCTGAGATAATTAATCAACATTCTGAAATTTTAGGTCCGTAAATTTTGGGTTAGTACGTTTTCCCCTGTTTTGTCCAAGTGGAACCGCAGTCCTATTTTTTTTCCTTTCTACGGAAGTTGATATATCCAGATGTGATTGACCAGTACTCAAGGGTGATATTACAGTGGTGGAGTAATATCCGAATTCGATTTCGGTGGGTACGTGGTCAAGTTTCGGGGACGAAACTTCTTTTAAAGGGGGGATAATGTAAGGACTGAGATTTTGACAGTGCAACTAAACTCTCTGTTGACGATGTTTATGTGTGTAATTTAATTACATAAGCACTCGCCAAGTTTCAGGAGAATTTGAGCTAAAACGGAGAAGTTACGCGATTATTAGTTTTCACTTAAAGTGAATAGTAACTCCGGTTTTCCGGAGAAGCCACGGAGTAGAGTTGGCTTTCGGCGCGTATCGGACTCCGAACATAGGACTCCAATAGCTCGTTTC
>NC_033639.1:1459129-1475909 GCF_001540865.1 Ananas comosus | reverse complement strand
GTGACACCCCAATAATCCCACATCGGATGGGAATGGGGTTGTCATTGGGTTTATAAGAGACTTAGACACTAGTAATAATAACTGGGCTTAAGCATTTTGGGCCGGTGATTGGGCCCAACGAGTTATTGTTGCTAGTGGGCTGGGTCGTTACATAATGTCTCCATTTGGAAACCGCCATTAGAATTGCCAAGAACTCCTTCTCGTACGTAGATAAACCTATATTTTTTGGGCTGATTGCCTTGCTCAAGTATGCTAGGGGCTTGCCTTCTTGCGTGAGTACTGCTCCGATTCCCTGTCCACAGGCATCCACCTCAATAACAAATGGCTTAGTGTGGTCTGGCATGGCTAACACTAGAGCCTCTGTCATTGCCTTTTTCAACCACTCAAAAGCTGTTTGTTCTGACTCTCCCCAATGAAAGTTGCTCTTCTTTAACAGCTCCGTTAGGGGTTTACTTATCACACCGTAGCCTTTGATGAATTTTCGATAATATTCAGTCAACCCCAAAAATCCTCTCACACCTTTAGCTGACTTAGGGATTGGCCATTGTAGCATGGCTTCTATCTTGCTCTGATCTGTGGTTACTCCCTCTTCAGTAATGACGAATCCCAAATAGTCCACCCGTCGTTGCCAAAAGTAACATTTAGATCGCTTGGCATAAAGTTGGTTGGCCTTCAAGGTGCTCAACACTTTAGTTAAGTAGTCAACATGCTCTTCCAAAGACCTGCTATACATCAGAATATTGTCGAAAAACACAAGGACATACTTTCAGAGTTGTGAAGCAAATACCTCATTCATAATTGCTTGAAATGTTGCGGGGGCGTTGATTAGCCTGAAGGGCATGACGCGAAATTCGTAGTGTCCGATGTGGGTTCGGAACGCTGTCTTTGGAACATCTTCTTCGTGCATGCGGATCTGGTGATAACTGGACCGCAAGTCAATCTTCGAAAAATATCGTGATCCACCCAATTCATCCAGTAGATCATCTATAATAGGAATAGGCTATTTATCTTTGATTGTGAGTTTGTTCAATTGGTGATAATCCACACAGAATCTCCAAGTTCAATCCTTTTTCTTGACTAAAAGCACCGGAGACGTGTACGGACTGTGGCTAGGTTGAATTACCCCTGTGGACAACATCTCTTTTATGAGAACCTCCATCTCATTCTTCTGCTGGTGGGTGTACTGATAGGGTCGGATGTTGACGGGTTGAGATCCATGAAGCAGCGGTATTCGATGGTCTTGCGGCCGCTTCGGGGGCAACCTTCTGGGTTCCTGGAAGATCTCCTCAAATTCCCATAGTATCCGTTGCACCAATTCAGGTACCTCCACCTCTTTCCCTTGCTCCAGATTCACAACTTGAGCTATGGCACAACAAGTACCCACAATAAACTCCTGCTGCAACTGTTTGGCTGTTATCCCTTTTAACTGTGCTTTCTCTGTCATTCCTTTTAGGTGGATCTGCTTCCCCCTAGTGATGGTGATGATGCTGTTGTTATAATCGAACGTGACTGGCCCATGTGCTCTTAGCCAATCGATTCCTAGAATCATACTCGATCTTTCCAGCCTTATGACTCGCAAATCTGTGGTGTACTTTTCGCCTTGCATTTCCCAGCTATAGTTAGAACACCTCAGTTTACTAAGCATCTTCTGTCCATTCGCAACAGTGACTATTAAGGGAGTAGTGGTGCTGATGTATGCCTTAGTCTCCTTGGCTACTCCGATATCTATAAAAGTGTGGGTGCTTCCGGTGTCAATTAGTACTGCTAGCGATTTTTCCTTTGCCCCACCTTGGATCTTAATGGTATCATGGGTGTCCTCCGCGCTCAGTGCATGTACTGACTAGCCGACTTCTTCTTCTTTTTCTTTCTTGTCATCTCCCTCGCCTCCTTCAGTCTCTCGCAAATAGATTTCCTCGAAAACTTCTGTGATATCGCCTACAGCTTGTATGGCACTCACAGCTTGCTGTTTACACAGGTGCCCCGGAAAATACTTGTCGCCACATCGAAAACATAATCCGGCTGCCCTCCTCTGCTCTATTACTTGGCGGCTGAGGGGAGCTCTCTCTGTGGTCAGCTTAGTATAGCTCTTGGTTGTGTCAGGAGCTCTCGGAGACTGAGTAGAGTGGGTCCCCTTGTAGCTACTGGAATGCATTGTCCCTCCTCCTCCTCCTTTGAGTATCATTCTACTCTTCCGCATCATAGCTGACAATGTCTACTCCTGAAGCTTTGCCAACTCAAAAGCTTGCGCGAGAGTCTTTGTTTGTAACATCTTGACTGCCGACTTGATCTCATCCTTCAACCCACTCAGGAAGCTTGACAAGAAGAATTCGGGAGTGAAATGCGACTTAGTGGTTAGCAATCTCGCTCGCAGTTCCTCAAATTGCTCTTGGTATTTTTCCACAGTACCCTGCTAAGCCAATTTGTTGAACTCTTCCACTACATCACTCATTCCCATGCCATCGAACCTCTGACACACCTCCTCCGAAAAGAGAGCCCAGTTGATCACCCCCTTCTCTGCCATGTAACCTTGAAACCAAGTGTCTGCTCTCCCCTCCGAAGTGTATGGTGACCAATTCTAACTTCTGTTGCTCCTTTATACCATAAATCTCAAAATACTTCTCGTACCGTCGAACCCAATTCCTGGGATTCTCTCCCTCAAACATGGGAAAATCCAGCTTGGGTACAGGGAAGAAGCTATTGGTTCTATTCTGCAATATAAATGGTGTAGAATCTTCTTTATCGAAATGAACTTGAGGAGTTGGAAGGATACCTCTCTCTTCATGGATGGTGGAGCTTATAGTCTCCCTTTGCGATGCTGTCAGTTGTGAGTTCATTAAAAATTCCATTATCTGCTCGAGTTTCTGTTATGAGTTCGAAGTCTCCTTGTGTAGAGCCTCGTATCTGCTTGGCCCTTCAGTATGTATTGCCTCCATACGAACGCTCAAGGCTTCAAACTTCTTTTCGCTCCTTGTCGCCAGTTCGTGTAGCTGTTTCTCTAGAGCATGAATGTGCTCATCCAGCATTTTGAATCTAGTGCCTTCCGCGATGGTTTTGCTCACGAACTTGAATCGATTGCTTCTACTTGACCCAATGGTGGCCTCGGTAGTGCAGGTGTTTGATGAAATTACAGGTAGCCCAGATTCAATCTCAGATAATTCGCAGCGGCCCCTTTGTCGAATTCAGATCGAAATCAGACTCCGCAGCTCGGTAGCCTTGGCACTTCGCCAATTCTATGACCCGTGGTCGGAATCGGCAGCGCGGTTCACTGCTCTCAGACCCTCGGAAACGTACCTGCTCTGATATCAGTTGTAATCCTCTCCTCTAACTCGGCGTAGCAATCCGGTGATCTCGTCACTGTGGTAAGGTGATCTCGTCACTGGTCCCTGATGTTGCCACGCCAGCGAGAAGATACCGCTCGGCACGAACTTTAAAGCATTGGCTCCTTAGTGTATATTTTTCTAATGTAATTAGTATCATATTAGAAAAATATTAAATCATTAATTAATGTAATTAATATATTAAATTATTATTCATTACTTAAATAATAAAGTAATTAATTAATTTATTACTTATAATTAATTAGCTGGTTAATTATTAATAACTTAATGTGTTTATCCATAAACTTATGCGTATATATTAATCAACTATTAATATTTTTATTAATCTAATTAAAATTTTTTTACTAATTATCTAATTAAAATAATTTACTAACTAATTAAAAAGTTATTAATATATATAGCTCTAATTCCTCTCGTTTCAATCTTACTATCTAAACTCTATTTATTTTATTCTCAAAAATAATTTAATTTTTTTTCTAAATTTAAAATTAATTTAATTTTTTATTTATACTTAAATTTGTATCTATTTTGAAATAAATAGTTTTTACTTATAGGCGGAGAGAATCTAAGTATAGAGACACTCCTAACCAATTATATGGTCTCGGTGCATGATCCGTACTGGTGAACAGGGTCTACGCAAAACATTCCTGTCTCCTCTCTCTCTTCTTCTTCTTCGTCCACGGTCGCAAGCTCTCTCTCTCCTTCCACCACCTCTCTAATGGCAAGGCGGCGAAAGAAACCCTAACCCTAACCCTAAAACCCTAATCCCACCCCCCATGTCATGCTCTTCTCCGCCGCCGTCCCTTCCAAAACCCTAGCCTCTCCGAATCTCCTCCTTCTCCTCCTCCGCCGCCGCCGCCGCATCCCCCTCCGCCTCTTCCGCTGGGCCGAGCGCCACCCCTCCTTCGCCCCCTCCCCCGCCCCCTTCTGCGCCGCCCTCGCCCTCCTCGCCGACGCCGGCCTCGCCCGCGCCGCCTTCTCCGTCGCCGAGCGCGCCCTCCGCCTCGGCCTCCACGGCGTCGTCGACCTCCTCCTCCTCCTCGTCGGCAGCGGCGGCGCCGAGTTCAGGTTCGAATTCGCCGTCTCCGATGCCACCGCGGCGAAGCTCCTCGACCTCCTCCTCTGGGTGTACACCAAGTGCTCGATGGCGGAGCGCGCCGTGTCCGCCTTCTACAAGATGGCGGCGCACGGCCTCTCCCCGGACGTCCGGAACTGCAACAGGATCCTCAGGGCCCTGCGGGACGCGGGGCGGTGGGCGGAGGTGCGGGCGGTGTACGGCGAGATGGCGAGGCTCGGCGTGGAGCCGACGATCGTGACGTACAACACGATGCTCGATTCCTTCTGCAAGGAAGGTAAGGCCGAAGAAGCCCTTGCGCTGCTCGGCGAAATGGAGCTGCTGGGGAGTAAATGCGTGCCCAACGACGTCACCTACAATGTGGTCATCAATGGTTTATCCAAAAAGGGGGAGCTTGATAAGGCACGCAAGTTGCTCGATAAAATGCGGAGGTCGGGAAAGGTCTCGGCTTTTACGTATAACCCTCTCATCAGCGGGCTATTCGCGAAAGGCCTAGTCGAGGAGGCATTAAGCTTAAAGGATGAGATGGAAAAGAGAGGCGTGGCGCCGACTGTGGCCACGTACAACGCCTTGATCTATGGTTTGTGTAGATGCGGGCGCATGGATGAGGCCAGGGAGAAGTTCTTCGAGATGGGCAAGTCGAAATTGTCACAGGATATAATCTCTTACAACTCTTTGATATATGGTTACTGTCGTGTCGGGAATGTACGGGAGGCTCTTTATTTTTTCGAGCGTTTGCGACATTCTCGTATTCTGCCGACTGCGAGGACATTCAACATTCTTATAGATGGTTACTGTAAATCAGGAGCCTTGGGCGAGGCTCAGAAGCTTAAGAAGGACATGGTCGAATCCGGGTTTTCGCCCGATGTGTGTACTTACACTATTCTTGTGAATACTTCATGCAAACTGGGGAATCTTGCCATGGCCAAAGAGCTTTTTGACGAGATGCAAAACAAGGACTTGCAGCCGGATTGCTTCGCCTACAATACAAGAATAGCAGGGGAGTTAATGCTTGGGACTGTTTCTCAAGCTTTTAGATTGAGAGAGGAGATGACAGCAAGAGGCATTCCATCTGATACGGTCACCTACAATGTTCTAATGGATGGTTTAAGCAAGACAGGAAGTCTAAGAAAAGCGTATGGGCTATGGCAGAAGATGATTAGTGAGGGTTTTCAGCCGGACTGTTTTACTTATACTAGTTTAATTCATGCTCATTGTAAGAGGGGCCGCCTACGAGAAGCAAAGGATATATTCGATAGCATGGTCGAGAATAACTTTTCCCCGTCACTTGTAACCTACACTATTCTAATTCATGCCCATGGCAAGAAAGGAAATCTGAAAGTTGCGTATGAGCTATTCCGGAGAATGATGGAAAATAATGTTTCACCGAATGAAATTACTTACAATGCCCTTATAGATGGCTTTTGCAGAAAAGGAAGGACTGAATTGGCTTATCAGCTCTTTTGCGAGATGAAGGAAAAAGGATTGAATCCTAACAAGTATTCTTACACTTTATTGATTGATGGGTATTGTGATGAAGGTAAATGGAGTGAAGCAATGAAGCTGTATGGTGAGATGTACGAGAAAGATATCCGTCCAGATTCATTCACCCACAGTGCCTTATTTAAGGGATTGGGTGAAAATTACAAGCACCATGCAGTTCACTACTTAGAGAATGATGTTCTTGGCAGTTAATTGGTTAGCTAGAGATTCCTTTATTCATGAAATAATCGCAGCTGATTCTGTAAGCATTCATTTATGTATATGCGCATCTCTTCCTGCGCCCTTTCTCATTCGGTAATTTAGTTTCACTTATTTTGTGCAGCATTTATGATTCTCAAGCTAAACAGAAGACAATTGCTTAGAGCAACGGTCTACAGCAAGCAGCCGCTACATGCCAAACACTCAAATCAAAGGTTAATCAGTGCTGCCTCTACAAGTTTCTTCTTTCTCCGCGCTATATGATTTGGTAGAAATTTTCATTATTTCTCGTTATGCACTTCTTACGTGCTAGCGATTCTTTTCAATAAAGAGAAACCACAAATGCAATGTGAATCATCAATCTTGTATACCTTGTACAATGTAAATTGATTAACTGCACATTTTCGTAAGGCATTGTGCTGCTGATTTGGCACAGCATTGTTGTTAGCTGATTTTTTTAGACACCTTCCAAATTTTTTTTAGGAGATGTATTACTCTTCTTGTATCATCAATAATATCACCACATTGTAACTGGAGTTATGAATTATCGGAGATGTAACTGTATTCTGATTCTTTTAGTTATATTTTGGAATAAAGTCATTTCTCTGTTTCTACAAAGGTATGCTGCTCTAGACATAAAACTGCTGTAACATGAATAACATTACTGCATAAAGATATTCTAATTTTTACTAGAATCTTGTATATTTCATCTGATGAAATACTTGGCTTTCAGCTGATATCCTCATGTTTCAACTTTCAAGCGTTCATATTAGTGACTAATGAATCAACAAGGGGCACTAATATTAAGGTAATATAAAGTTTGAAGTGTTTGGACATTAAATAATGTGCTTTCAGGGGCCGTATGTTTTATCTTTGCAGTGATAAGGTATGAATTGATCAGAATAGAGATCATGTCTCATTTATGGTTCAATCATTCAAGTTAAAGAATTTATCAGGTGCTGATCTAGTACTTAAATATCTTCACCATATTAATGTGGTCTTTGCTGTAGTGCTTATGGAAATTAGGGGCAGTTTGTTCAAGATTTGTAATATTCTGAGAATGTTGTATATTTTATATTTGGAGTGGCAAGTTTGTTAGTAACTTATCGAGCCACTTGGGTTGGGAGGTTGTTAGAAACTAGTACATTCTTATTTATGGACTACTAGTGATTCCCATTAAGCATGGAAATGAGAATACCTCCTAAATCATGATAATCTAGTATTCCTACTGCTTTGGAATCTACAATGATTCCACTATAATGATAATCCCAACTTGAGTCAAATGGTAATAATTTGAATATTTCTAATAGAAAATATGGAGGATTACCGGAATATTACAAACCGTTGAATTTACAATGATTCTACTATATTTGTGCAGTTGAATTTCTGCATATTATATATATATATATATAAATAATATATATATATATATATTACAAAACTTATTGACCTATTGAAAAAGATGGGAGATCAAGTATTCTTTAAATTCGTTCTTTTAGTGTCTTTCTTTAACATTAGCCGAATTCTGAATTGCTTTTGCCATGCTCTATTCATTAAACCGTATACAATGCCTTCGATAGAACATAAATTCAAAAGAAACATGAGAATATTTGCTCAATTTCCCCCCCGTTAGATCATACTATTCAACCAACCACCCACTCAATCTTAAGGGATCATTATCATTTTAACCGCACATCTCCTCATCCAAGGGCTGAAACCTAATAGCATAGTAACCTAATTCTCTCTTTTTATATATATATATATATAGAGAGAGAGAGAGAGAGTTGAGCTCATGCGCTTTTAAAAGCACAGGAGCTTTTGTACTCATGACTTTTTAGCCGTCAAAATCTTGACTGCGACATGTGCTACACGAATCTTGAGACAATCTGACGGCTAGAAATTTACGAGCACGTTGCTCTCCTGTGTTTCTTGTTTTGATCATAATTTTACGTCGAATAACTCAAAACCAGGTTATCTCTGAGCGGAAGGAAACAAAGTAGCAGTACTGGAGTGCATGAAAGTGTTTCCAGCAAGCTCACTCTCACAATACAGTGCTGAGGTAGATGTTCTATCATCGAATCTTCTTTTACAGTTGTTGTACTTGTAAATTGCCGTGCAAAAATTGTTTTAGCTTGTTCTATTATGACTTGTAGCTGTATAATGCAACTAGGGATGCAAACGGATCCGGGTTGGTGGAGCTTCCGTCCCGATCAGCCCCGACGGGGGCAGTAAATGGGAGAAAATAAACAGATTCGAGGAAATGAGGTAAATTTTACGATCCGAGACGGATTCGGCGCAGAAAACGGGAGAAATTTTAACCCGCTCCGAATCCACCCCGAAAATCATTTATATTTTAAAAAAATATTCTTAAAAAATAATATATTTACAAAAAAGTTCAAAATACAAATAAGTTAGTACTCTCATTTCTAATATATTTGAATCTTTTGAATTTTGTTTTGAATTGTGATTGATATTTTTAATTTTTATAATTGATATTGTTAAATTATATATATAATATTATTAAAAATTATTAATTTATATTTTATAAAATATTAATAATATTATAATTTTATAAAAAATATTAGTTGGCTGGGCGGATTCAGGGCGCCGGCGGGAGGCGGGTTACGAGGCGGGGCGGAGTTTATGGGATGTATTTTTTAATCCGTCATGAATTCGGGGCGGGAGGCGGGACGAAATTTTGCTAGTCAGGGTGGGAGGCGGGCAGGGTTCCCGCCCCAAGATCCGTTCCGTTTGCATCCCTAAATCCAACTCTAGGTCGCGTTTGAATGCATGAACACTGAATATCTACAACTATGTGCGGCATCTAAGTTATTTTACCGGAATCTGCAAAACCTATCTGAATTATGAATCATTTTGAATCAGCTATCCAATATTTTAAAATATTAATATTGCTGCTCAACCTTTTAAAACGATATTTTAACTTGAAAACTGAAGCTAATTACTTAATTTAATAAATTTATAATCGAGAAAATTGTATGAAACATATTAAACTAAATCTATGAAGATAAAAAACACATTTAAATTTAGAAAGCAAAATTCTGTTAACCGACCAAAATCAAACAAATTGAAAGATTGGACTGCAAAATCAAAATTTTGAATTTTTAAAGGTTAGATAGCTGATTCAAAATGGACCATAGTTTAAAGGGTTTTTTTTGCAAATAGCCCCCCGACAAATTTTATTTGCAAAAATAGCCCTGTCCAAAAATTATTTGCAAAAATGGCCCTGCCTCTGCCACGCCAGCGCCGCATCAGCGCCACGCGGGCAGGGCGGGCCCAGGTGTTTAAGTTGAACACGGTGAATCATTCAACGTGTTCAATACAATTTTTGTATTGGACACGGTGAATGGTTCACCGTGTTCAACTTAACCATCTGGCCCAGCCCCGCCCGCGTGGCGCTGACGTGGCGCTTGCGTGACGGGGCCAGAACCATTTTTGCAAATAAATTTTTGACAGGGCCAATTTTTAAAAAAAAAATTGTAAGGGGGCTATTTGCAAAAAAAGCCCTAGTTTAAATAAACTCTATATTTTTTTGCCATCAGATTAATTAATTTGTAAGTGAAATGCATTATCCTAGAAAATCACAACTCCTAGGACATCGCATTAATGGACTCAAAAAAACAAATTTCTACCTATCAAATGTAGCCCAGTTGCCTAAAAACTTGATGGTTAATACCTAAATTTTTCAAATTTGAAACTTTAGTTGCTTCATGTTTCTAATCAAATTTATTTCTAAAAAAATAAACAGAGCATTAACTATCTAAGTCCTGCCTAAAGACTAGATAGTTTTCTTTTTTTTTTTTGAGAGAACTAAAGACTTGATAGTTGATACTTAGAATCTTTAGTTGCTTCATGTTTTTAGTTAAATTCGAAAAAAAAAAAAAAAAAAAAAAAAAAAAAGGCCAGGAAGTTTGAAGTAGAGTTTTTTCTTTTTGTATTTTTGTGTGTATTTTTTCAGGTTAGCTTTTGTGGATAGCAATCAAAGTTCCATGCAATCTGGTCTTACTTCTCTATTAATTTTAAGGGAAAACTTCAAATACTGCCCATATGATTTTCGCATTTTCTCACTTTAGTATTCTGTGGTTTAAAATGTATCACTTTCATACCCTGTAATTTTATTTTTCTTTTTTTATTATTCCCTCCACTAATATTTTTTGTTAAATCAATGACAAAGTTGAAAACTAAAGAATGCTAAAGTGAATATTCGATAATTCTAAGTAGAGTATCTGATGTTTTTTGTATATAATTTAATAAAATATAAACGAAAAAGCTGACGAAAAGATAAAAATAAAATCACAAAACACTAATTTGATACATTTTAAACCTTAGAGCACTAAAGTGAGAAAGTGCAAAATCACATGAGTGGTATTTAAAATTTATTCTAAAGTTTATTCTAATTTGGGAAAATCTTGGATGCTTCAAAAGAAGTGCAAAACTTGTTGATGCACATTAGTCTAGGGATGCAGATGGATCCTGATTGGTGGAGCTCTCATCCCAATCCGTGTCTCAAATAAAATAAGTGTAAGTTTGTCAAAAATTTAGCAAGAATTTGCCAAAACACGCAAAATTATAAAATAAAATAAAAATTAATCCGTCTTGAATTTATCTGCAAAAAAAATTGCTTAGACACCCATAAATTACTTTCACTATTTCGCGGAAGTTAACTTTTGAATAATATAAAAATCAATTCTATTTCGCTCTTTATTTATGAACCTATAGATCTAAAATTTCTAGGTTTCTTTTTTTTTTGACAACTAGAAATATGAAAATAAACTAATATTTTATTTTTTCTAATAATTAACTGTGAAAACATTGACATATTTTATATTTGGTAGACAATGTACTTAGAAATTGCAACGGAAAGAGCCAGTTAAAAAAAACAAAAAAAACCTCCAAAAGATGTGGGATTTGGAGTCCGATCTAAGAACTTATTAATATTTTATGTATAAATCCAAATATTTTATACTCATACCATATTTAAACTTGACACAAATCCGACCTTTTAATAGATAGGATTTAAAATAATTTCAAATCTGACCTTTTAATAGATAGGATTTAAAATAATTTCAAATCTGAACCCGTACCGTAACACTGAAATATTCTCTAGTAAATTAAATTTGAACTGAAATATTCTCTAGTAAATTAAATTTGAAGTTGAGGGCTCAATTTCGAAGATGTCTCAGTTTAGAATTTTTTAAGAAAGGGACATCAAAAAGTAAGATACTAAATTTTTATAGTGAAAATTTATAATTTATTCATAAATTATTTAATAAAATTTATAAAAATATATACTTACGTATACTCGTACCCAAACTAGATCCGAAATGTATCCCACCCGTGCCTGATCTTACGCAAATAGTACATGAATACTCACCATCCAATTTTGCTCAAAATAGATCCAATATATGTTTATTAGTTATTTAATATTCAAATGCGATCCAACAAAAATATATATATTTTTTTCTATCCATTTTTTTAAAATAAGAATAAAATATTAAAAAAATTAAAAAAAAAATCTGTGGTTTCATACTTTTTCATTTTAATACCTTATGATTTAAAATATATCTTAGTACCATGTGATTTCATACTTTTTCATTTTAATACCATATAGTTTAAAGTGTATCAAATTAGTACTTTGTGATTTTATTTTTATAGTTAGTACCATATGATTTTATTTTTATAAGTAA
Source organism: Ananas comosus (assembly GCF_001540865.1). Lineage (NCBI taxonomy): Eukaryota > Viridiplantae > Streptophyta > Magnoliopsida > Poales > Bromeliaceae > Ananas > Ananas comosus. The sequence continues at coordinate 1,464,090 of NC_033639.1, read as the reverse complement.
CCTATAATTTTTAAACCACAGAGTACTAAGATGAAAAAGTGTAAAATCACAAAATACTAAAGTGAGAAAATACAAAACTACATGGTACTAAATTAATACATTTTAAACCACATGATACTAAAGTAAAAAATTGCAAAACCACATAATACTAACCTGATACATTTTAAATCACAGAGTAATAAAGTGAGAAATACTGAAACCACAAAGGGACATTTGAAGTTTTTCCTAAAACATTCCTACGGACACCTTTACATTTGAAGGCTCTTTAACTTTAAAATTTAAACTATTTTTTTAATAAATTTATGATTGTAAAAAATTTTAATAAGTATAACAATTAAATCTGTAATAATGAAAGACGCATTTAAATTTTAAATAATCAAATAACAAATTTAAAATTTTAAAAATTAGATAGTCAAATTAAAATGATTAACACTAAATTCAGATGAGTATTTTGCCATTTTACCATTAATTTTATAAAATAAACAGCCTCACCTTGGATGAAAAATAAAATAAAAGGTAAATTAAAAATTTTAAAAATAAAAAAAAAGGGATCTTAGAGAGGAATAAAAAAAAATTTCGAGTGCTCAGTGGAAGGAGAAGTCGTTTAATTCGGTGGAAAAAGGCTCACGGCAAATTTAAATTAAATTAAATTCGCCACTGCCAACACCTACAAATTTAAACTCATCATTGCAACCGATTTACGTTCCACCTCTCTAAAATCCCCACCAAAAATAAAAACTTTTTCACAACAAAATTCCCATTTTTTTTAAAAAAAAAATCTTTAGTTTATAGCTTGAAAATAATTTTATTTGGGACCCAGTTGCAAAATTTAAAAGAGCGGGGCACAAGATTGAAAATTTGGGCAAATTAGGGTCCGACAACATGAGAAAAAAAATAAAGTAATAAACCCAAAATTAGCAGTAAATGGATGTGCGAAGCACGTAAAAATCGGATTTTTAAGAAATAAAAGGAGAAATTCGAAACCAAAATGCACCAAAATTGAGATTTGGAAACTCTGAAATTGCGCGTAAAATTTGAACATCCGAAGCAAATGAAAATCTCGCAAAATGCTGTCGAATCAATCGAGAAGGAAATGAAAAGAAGGATTAGGGTTGGAAAAAACAAAAGGGTTAGGGGATTTGTTAAATCGGAGAAAAAAAGGAGGCTTCAGTGTGTGTAACAACAAAGATTTCGATCATTGACGCGTTATACGCCTCACTGAAATCCGCTAAGATCTTTTTGAGATCGATCATCACAAGCCCTAATCGATTAATCACACACAAAAAAAATTAAGAAAAGAGAAAGATATTGGGAAAAAAGAGATGAGGTTAGAGAGAGCGAGAAGCCACAGTGGCCCGATCCGATGCAGCGAACGGGCTCGTACTCCGCCATTGTTGGTGGGGGGCTCTGGGGATTCGATCTCGATCGATCCGATTCGACTCCATCCCCTCCGATCGGAGAGAGGAGGATAAACTAGGGTTTGTAACGGACCTTGGCGATGGGGGAGTTGGTGACACCAGAGAGAGAGAGAGAGAGAGAGAGAGAGAGAGAGAGAGAGGAGGATCTAGGGTTAGGGTATTGGGGTTGCTACGCTCGCCTCCTTGTGAGGGGGAAAGGGTAAAGGAGGGTCGAGGGGTTTATATAATGGGGAGGGTTAGGGTTAGGGTTAGGGTTAGGGTTTTTGGTGGGGTGCGTATAAATTTGAGAGAAGGATCCTTGATTCGATCTGGACCGTCCAAATAATCTAGCCCCGTGATTCTGATCAAATCCGACCCCGTCCAGTTCGGACGGCCCAGATTGATTATTTGGGGATGGAACCAAACCTGATTAATTATTATTTTTATTTTTTTAAAAAATAATTTATTTGTAAACTTTTTAAATATATATTTTGATAGTTTTAATTATACTTATTTATTAAAAAGAAATAAAAAAAAAAGTATTGTACTGTGCCATGGCAAGCTCCGGATCCGCAATGCCCGACACGCAACGGCTCATGAGTCACGCCTCGTGCAGAGGCCACGGAATGCCGGACAATAATAGGGTTGTCAATCTAGCTCGCTGTTCACAAGTTAGTTCGTGTTTGTGACACCCCAATATCTCACATCGAATGAGAATAAATTTGTAATTAGATATATAAGAAACTATGGACATTAATAATAATAACTGGGCTTAACTATTTTGAGTCAGTTGTTTTGGTTCAATGAGTTATTATTGTTAGTATGTTAGATCATTACAGTATTCTGCTCGAAATAAGCTCGAGATTAATCGCTTGTTTAATAAACTAGCCGAACACGAGCTGAATTTTTCGACTCGATATTTTAACGAGCCGAAATGAAGCTAAACTTTTTGGCTCATTAAAATTTTTGGCTCGATGTTTTAATGAGCCAACTCGTGTTCCACTCGTTTAATAAACGAACGAACACAATCGCGTTCGACAAGTCTAAAATTATACCTAAGGAAGGGGTGAAACTGATACTATAATGAAGGGCTGAAACTGGGTCGGGTTTGGGTAGGACAGTACTATGCCCAAGTTCGGCACACAAAAAGTAAAATTGAATTTGGGTCGGGCTCTTACCCAATTATTTAGGCCTAAAGTCCAATACCCATCGAATATATATATATATATATTTATTAATTCTTATATTATTATACAATAATATAAGATTTCGAAATTAATCAATCATGATCAAAGAACCTCCATTTAATTAATAACTACGCTAATTTAAGATAAGAAAAATATTTTCATCTATAAAATAAAAAGTTAAATTATATTATTTATATATATAATATATATATATATATATAAGTACTATATTATGTATATAGAATTAGGTTACTATACTATTTAAATACGCGGACTCCGATAACTATAGTCCTTGTTTTCGATGTTAGGGTGTTCAAATTTAATGATCCCACCGTTAAATATGATCTAGGGTATATGAAAGTTCTTAATAATAAAATTTTAGTTTTTTTCGACATCGTTTACTTCGTAAATAAATTATGTCAATGGACGGTGAAATTGCATAATCTTTAAAATTGAGGTCATAAGACTTTTAAAATTTCAAGATCAAGAATGTTAATCTTATCTATAGTTTAAAGTATTTACTACAAACCAATTGAAGAAATTTAAATTTTCTACACCACGTTAAACTCTGCAAACGCCGCCATCAGTAGCCATTAAATTGACATTTAAAATAGTTTGATTATAAGTAAACTATTTGAAAAAATATATAAATCTATTTGCTTAAAAATTTTAAATTACCCTAGATCAGTTTTAATGTGTGGATCGTGCTTTGAACACCCTAAGCAATCAAAAACGGAGACTATATACCGGATGCCTGCGTACTATATATAGGTAATGAGGACTAGCTCTAATAATACTATATAGAGAAGCAGAGAGAGAGAGAAGAAGAGAAGAGAGAAGACGAGAGAAGAGAGAGAGAGAAGAAGTCCGGCTACTATACTGTTTATGAGATATTGACTTTCTTATACTCATAAGTTTATCGGCCCCTTAGATTTATTCCATTTATCATTTCCACTCGTTAAATATACTATTCCACCAACTAACGCACTCAACCCTAGAACATTATCATTTAATGGACCACTATCATCATAAACACACATCCTATCAAATCAACGATCTCGGTTAGAATGATGTCGGGCCCCTAATTGAGTGGTTAGTTGTTTGAAAGTATAATCTAACGGGTGAAAATGATTAAAAGCGTAGATCTAACAGGTAAAAAATTCACAAACACCAAGTGGCTTGGTGCTTTTACAAGCACCATAGCCGGACTCATATATATTATATATATATAATATATATATATATATAAAAAGCGTATAGAAATTCCGACAATAACAGACAGGGATGCCAAAAAGGAACAAAAAAATATCACTTACGAATAGTTATGATTAATTTATTAAAATATCTCAAATAAAAATTAACGGTTATGATCAATCTATTAAATATAAAATAATATTTCCTACGAATGATTATGATTAATTTGTTAAAAATATGTTAAATAAAAACGAACGGTTATGATCAATCTATTAAATTTCTACTACATATAAAAATCTATTCCCTATAAATGGTTATGACCAATTTATTAAAAAAATATCTCAAATAAGAACAGTGATAATCAATCTATTAAAAAATAGCATTCGCATCCATCTATAAATTCAATCCTATGAATGATTATAATCAATTTGTTAAAAAATATCTCAATTTAAAACACATATTTAAATTTGATTCATCAAAAATCAAAAAGTATATAAAAATGTTTGATGTATATAAATAAAAGAACACGGTAGGATATTATAAAAATTTTCTAATAAAATATAACATATTTATTTATAAATATAATTTTTATTGTAAAATTTTGGATATATATAATGTACAAATTTATACTGATTTGAAATAAATTATAATAATTGTTACGTGCATTTGCACGTACATTCAACTAGTATATATAAAAGCGTATAAAAATTCCGACAATGGCAGACGGAATCCAAAAAAAATAAAATAATATTCCCTACGAATGGTTATAATTAATTTGTTAAAAATATCTTAAAATAAAGACGAACGGTTATGATCAATCTATTAAAAAATAGCATTCCTATCCATCTATAAATTCAATATTATGAACAATTATAATCAATTTGTTAAAAAATATCTCAAATAAAAACAAACGGTTCAAATAAAAACAAACAGTTATGATCAATTTGCTAAAATAACATTCCTATTCATCTATTTTACATTAAAATTAAAATTTAAATTTAAATTATAAATTAAATTTAATTTTTTGATATCAAATTTGAATTAATAATTAATTTTTTTATTACCGTGGATCAAAATTAAATTTTAAATTTTAAATTAAATATGAATTAAATTTTGATGCTTTTAGTTTAAAATACATATTTAAATTTGATTCATCAAAAATCAAAAAATATATAAAAATGTT
>NC_033639.1:1439191-1457661 GCF_001540865.1 Ananas comosus | reverse complement strand
CGATTTCGAGCTCATTTCGAGCCGAACACGAGCTGGCTCGCGAACAGCGAGCTAAATTGCCACCCCTAGGTAGATCTAACGGTAAAAAATCAAATAGCATCAAATACTTAATCGCTATTGATAGTATTGTAGCCATTGATAGTATAGTAGGCGGACTGTATATATATACTTAGCACTAAACAATGCTTTGTAGTTTCCTCCCCCTTAAAATAAAAATAAGAAAGAAGAATCTATCCAATATCATTAAAGGGTGAACCCCTAACCCCTTTGCTGCGTTCTCCGTGATTTCGGGTCTCTCCCTTAACCCCTTTTCTGCGTTCTCCGCGATTTCGGACCTCCCGCACACAGTGCTCTCTCTGAGATGTGGGGCCCTACTCTCTCTTACCCTCTCTCATTTTCTCTCTCTGAGATGTGGGGCCCTATTATTCTTCGCACGCTATGGTATCCTACGATGCCACTCTCCCTTACCCTCTCTCCTTCTCAATGAACCCTAACCCTCTCTCCCTTTCTTTTCTCGCCGCCTCTGCAGATTTCCCGGGATTCCTCTGCCCCTCTCAACAAATCCTAGGTTCGCCTAGGGTTGGTACTCCGGCGCCGCCTCTACAGATTTCCCGGGATTCCTCTCCCTCTCTCAACAAACCCTAGGTTCGCCTAAGGTTGGTACTCCGGCGCATTTAATGCCGTCGCGGGAAAGTCCCTTCCCGGCTCCCCGAAACTCCCTTCCTCTCCCCCGTATCCCGCCGCCGTACGCCTGTATCTACCAAAGATCTGGCCATTTAATGCCGCCGCTTCGCCGGCTAGGGCTTCCTCCCCTGTCGTACGCCCTGCCTTGCCGGAGATCGGGGCATTTAATGACCCGTTTCTCCGGAGATGGTACGCCTGTATCTACCACAAATCTCTGCAATTAATGTTGCCATGACAGTGCGCCGCTCGGCTCCGGCGTGTTCTCTTACTGTCCTCGCTCTTCCTTGGCTTTGTTCTGGTACTGGTATGTATATATATACACCATTGAGAGGTAAGGTGCCATGTCCAATTGCTTCCGAACTTCCAACTCTTACCTGCCATCTGTATTACTCTTCTTTTTGTCACTGCTGCCTGTGGAAAGTAGGTCGGGCTCTCTGCAAGATCCTCTACTTACTTCTTATATTATGATGCTGCGTACCTATGTATATGTTTGAAATTCTTTTTGCTCAGATGCTTCAATGTCTGGTGGTGGTTTTCCATAGGGTTCCTGTTGCCCCCGCAATTCCAGATCTGATGCTTTTTTGCCTTGAGATTCTTTTCACCTGGGTCTTGCTTGGATTTCGAGTTTTGAAAAAAAAAACCTTCAGTTTCTTTGGTTTTTTTTTTGTTGTCGCCTTCGCGGATCTGATGATTTCTTGCCTTGCGATTTTTTTCAGTTGGGCTTTTCAGCTCTAAGCTTATTCTAATGATTTTGGCATTTCAGCTCTAAGCTGCCCGGTTGCTACAATTCTATTATTTTCTCTTCTCTAAGTTACCTGTTGGCTATTTTTGCTTTATGTATTGAATGCTTCTTTGTAGAACCAGCTTTCCATATCATGTATTACTTAAAAGATTTTGCTAGAACTAACTTTATACACCATGTATTACTTAAGAGAAGAGATTTAATGTATGGTCTCTTTTCTGCATCTATTGCTTATTCTAAGTATTGTTTTCGAGAAGTTGATGAGGTCAGGAGATACTTAGATTGTCGATATAATTACTTCTTTATCTGTTTTACTAATAAAGTTTAATTTACATATTTGTTTCTATCATTGACAAAGAATTCCTGCTCGGTCTATTTTTTAATTTTTATTTTTTTTACCATATGTGTCTTTTATCTTCGATTTTGCTGTTTTTCTCTCTTTTTTCATTTAAATGTTTCCCTGTTGCTTTCGGTGCTCCTTTAAGGGAGGCAATGATGATATGCTCTGTTGGATTTGCCCCCGCATGTTGCCTTTCCTACTGAATTTGGCCGCAATGGCATGGCATCAAATGAACTCATGGAATTTTCTGCAGCCAGCCTCTGTTATTGCGGATTTCCTAGACACACAATATTCAGCTTGCCTCTTTACCTAACGGAAAGAATAAAACTGATCCAGATTTATCTTACCCCTTTGCTTAGCATGGCATTGAATGATCTTATGGTATTTGTTGCAGCCTGCGGCTATTCTTTCAAATTTTCTATGCACACGGTGTTTATCTTGCCCCTTTACTTTAGGGGAAGAGTAAATATAATCTGTGTTTATCTTACCCCTTCACTTTAGGGGAAGAATGAAGCTGAGTCTCGCATTGATTTTTTGCTCTTTGTTTGTTTCGAATATTATTTTCTGGAATTGTCGTGCCCTTTTAACTGAGCATTGCATGAATTTGTTGTATTCTTATTCCGTTGTTTTTCTTCCTTCGCTCTGTATTTGCTTTCTTGGGTTTTTCCAATTTTCGCTTTGGTTTTCTTGCTTTGATACCTGAAACAACAATCCAAATGAAATACATATATATTTTTTCCTCTTCTTTCATTTCAGGAATAATTCTGTTTACTTTTTATATTCTCGGTTATTTACTTTCTCATCTTTTTTTTCGCAGATTTAATTTTGCCATACTCGCATCGGAACTCTGCTGTTCACCTCCAGATTCAGCAGGGCAGGCATATTGAGTAGGGAACTCATGTGAATCGTTTTAATCTGATATTATTCTACTTCTTTTTTTGCAGATTTTTTTCGGCATCGTCAAACTTTTGCTGCTCTACTGATAACTATAGGCACATAGCAAGCTATTTGTTTTATTCTTCTGTGTTTTTACTTCCTCCTTGGACAATGCAATTTTTAACTCAGTGTTCTTACTCGCAGATTACTGTGTTGGGCTTGCTGCTTGGAATAAGATTATATTTCTACCGTTCACCTTCAGTTGCTGGATACTTTGCTGTTCACTCCATTGCAAGACAGTTGGTAGTCCTTTTACTCTTACCGATGCAATAATATTCATCAGGTTCTTAAAGATAAATTAGATAGTAACTTCTGATGTGGAACAGCCAAGAAGAAAGCGCCTTAGGTAATTCTGCTATACTTATGATATATAGTGCACAAGTCTATATAATTTTTTCATACATTAACTTACAGGTTACAGAGATGGTGGCCAGGGCAGTAACAACATTGAATAAAATTTTTGGACCTTCTATATTATGACTTTACTATGCACTGTATTAATCCAGTGCAAATATATACATAGCAGTTGTTTTGTTATATCTTCGGACTTGAACTGATCTTTAATATTATAATATTTATGATATATATATATATATATATATATATTATATATATATATATATTATAATATGCTTGTTTATCATGTTACTATGTGTTTAGTGCAAATTTTACTGCCCGCCTGCGAAGCGCGAGTACTTAATAGTATTCTATCTAAAGATGCTCCTAATGCCGTCCCCGTATACTTCCAACTTACCAAAAAATTTTACAAAATTAAATAAATGAGGAAAAACCTAACACTGCACGTGGTGAAGATTCCAATTTCAACCAAGTTGAATACTTTAGTTGGGATAAATATAAAATATGTCTTTAAAATTTTAAAAATATCTTATTTATTCCTATAAATAAAAATATTTTCTGATTAAAAAAAACATAATTACTATATACCCTTATAAAATTTTCAATTCAGAAATTATTTAGTTTTGATGTAATAATTTATAAATATATATAATTTGAGATACATGCAATTGATCATAAGATAGATCCTAAAGCAAGTGGCAAAGGGCTTGGTGGTTGATACCCGAGACCCAAGTTCGAATTCTAGTTGATTCACATTTCCAGCTAAGTTTATTTTTAAAAAAAAAAAAAAAAAAAAAAAAAAAAACAACAGCTTTTGCATCTTTACACGAAATCGAGCCCTAAATATATAAAAATCTATTGCTAGTCCAAAAAAATGTTCAGAGATATATATAAGATATTTTTTAAGTTCCACGGGTATGTATGCAATTATCCTATTAAAAAAAGTAATCTTTCAAATATCTCCATTTTTTCTAGAGTTTACTAATCGAATTGAAGTTTAGAAGAGTACGTATTTTGATAATTTCAGAATAAATTAAAAAAATTTGAATTGTAATAAGAAATAAATAAGCAAAAGCCTTTTTTCTAATTTATTCCTAATTTAAAGATAAACTCGCATGGAGTTTATCTGAATTATGAATCATTTGGATTTGATTACTCAATCTTTTAAATTTTTTATTTTACTATCTAATATTTCAATTTATATGATTTGAGTCAGTAAAGTAAGTGACACTTTAACTTCAAAATTTGAATATCATTCTCGCAATTTTTACAAGTTTAATTAATATATTTTATGCAATTTTCGTAACTATAAGTTCAATAAAGTAAGTAATTAGCTTAAATTTTGGAGTCAAAATATTGTTGATTAATTCAAATCAAACAAAGTAAAATGTTGGATATTAAAATCAAATTTTTGAAAGATTAGATAGCCAAGTCCAATTGATATATAGTTAAGGTAAGTTCTGCACGTTTTTATCTTTTTTTTTATTAGTAAAAATATATCAAATTTATCTAAACTATGAATTATTTTGAATCGATTACTCAACCTTTTAAAATTAATTTTATTATCCGACCTTTCAATTTATTTGCTTTATATTAGTCAACGACGCTTTACTTTAAAATTTATAGATTTAGTTAGTATATTTTAAACAATTCTGATAACGATAAGTTTATTAAAATAAGGGAAAACTTCAAAAAACCCCGTGTGGTTTCGTAGTTTCTCACTTTGCCCCCTTGTGGTTTAAAATGTATCAACTTGCCCCCCTGTGGTTTCGTTTTTATCTTTTCGGTAGCTTTTTCGTTAATATTTCATTAAATTATATACAAAAAAACTTCAGATACCCATCTAGATTTATCAAATATTCACTTTAATACCCTTTAATTTTAACTTTATCACTGATTTAAGAAAAAAAATAATAAAATTAATAAGAAAAAGAGAAAAAAAAAAGAACCGCAGGAGGGCAAATTGATATATTTTAAACAACAGGGAAGCAAACTGAGAAACTACAAAACCACGGGGGGGTTTCTGAAGTTTTCCCTTAAAATAAGTAATTAGCTTAAATTTTGAAGTCGAAATGTCGTTAACTAACTCAAAATCAAATTGAAAGATTGGATAGTAAAATTAAAATTTTAATTCAGGTAAGTTCAATACGTTTTTACCTTTTATTTTATTAGTAAAATCGTGCAAAATTTTGCCATTTTATGATTTTTGTTTTTTTTTTTTTTGTGTAGAATTGCTATTAAATTGTTATACAGTAAGATACAGTATGTGACAAATCAAGGTCGTAAAGTATAAGTTCTGTGTATTTTTATCTTATAGGACGATAAATTTTTGAAAAAAGAAAAAAACTATATAATAGTAAAATAGTATATTTTACCTTTACAGAGTAATAAACTGCAAATAAAAATTATATATTTATTTTATTGCAAAAATCTAAAATGGTAGGACTAAAAAAATTGTATGAAATTTTAAAAATCCACCTCTTTGTCTCGAAAAAATTTTTCCAAAAAAATTTAATTTTAAAAAAGCTAAAATATCTTTTTGCAAATTTTACATCTGTCCCAAACTTTTAAATTGAGTTTAAGAGACAGATAAAACTATGAATATCCTAAATTTAAAGAATATTTAAATAGTTATGATTTTATATGATTAATTTAATGTAAATGATATATAATATAATATTAGTATGTATAAAAAGGGTTATTGTGGTAATTTTATTGATATAGTTGGATAATTTTTTATATTGAATCAATTTTAAAATATGTACCAAATACAAATATTCCCACCAAAAAAAAATCGATTGGAAAAATAAGATTTCAAAATAATTAATTTTCAATAAAAAATTTAAATTTTATGAACCAAACACGCCTTTACATAGCTCTTTAACTAAATTACATGAAACCCATTGCTTAGCACTTTGTCCAAAAAAATTTAAATTTAAAAATTTGAATTTGAAATACAATTCAAATAATTTCAAACATATATTTTAACTTTTACATTTGAACAAAAAGTCAAAAAAAAGTGGAATTCAAATTTTGAATTCCTTGTTCAAATACAAATTCGAAGAAAAAATTTTAATTTGGTATCCAAATTTAATAATAAATTTAAACTTTTTTTGACCTTATTTGAGAAAAGTAAAAAAGCGTCATTGACTATTTTGCATTGAAATTTTTTTTTTTTTTTTTTTTGTAGTAGTTGAGGCGTGACATAAAGTAAATATAAAGATAAAAAAATAAGAGGGTAAAAATGCATTGAAATCCTCAAATTTTTTTTTTTTATTTTTTTTTTATTTGAATGGTTTTGTTCGGTAAATTTAACAATTTTATTAAATCTAATACTCATCTATGTAAGTGAATGATTTAATAATTTAAAGTTGTAATAATTAATTATTAATGTATATTAGATCTATTAAGTTTTTAAAAATTATTAAGAATTTATGTGCCTTATTTATTTGAGAAAAAAATATACAAATACCCCTTGATTAAGATAAATTACAAGTTTATAAATCATTTTAATTTGACTTACTCAATCTTTAAAAATTTTAATTTTACTATCGAACCTTTCAATTTATTTGATCTGATCCAGTTAGAGATATTTTGATTTCAAAATTTGAATACGTTATTTATCTTTACATATTTAGTTAATATAATTCATGCCATTTTTTAATTATAAATTTATTAAAATAAATAAATAGCTTAAATTTTGAAGTCAACTTACGTTCGTGGACTTAAATCAAACAAACTAAAAAATTAGATAGTAAAATCAAAATTTTTAAATGTTGGGTAGTTAAATGAAAATGATTCATAGTTTGGCTAAATTTTATGCTTTTTTCACCTTAAAAAAAACTTTGTAGGAAGTGATATGCAAATTGATGGCTTTGTAGGGATACATATGCAATTAAGCGTTCCTTCGGGCAGCCCACCGGCCCTGCCCGCGGGCAGGTCTCCTCCATTTCCGTGGACGGAGAGAGAGAGAGATTTAGAGAGAGAGAGAGAGAGAGCGAAACCCTTCTCGGCGAAGCCAATCTCTGGTTGGTCGAATCCCCCGGCGAATTTATCACAACGTAAGCGCGAATCCACTTTTATTTCCCTCTAATCTCTCCATTTCGCGCTTAAAATTCCGATTTTCACTGTTTTTTCCAGTGCAAATCGAGCTCTTTTGCTCCAGGAATTGGTGCTTGGATCGCTCTAAAAGTGGGATTGGGAGATTTTTCGCCGAGGAGTTTTTTGGATCTGGGTATGTGTTATTTTGACTCATCTAATTTTTATTTTTATTTTTTATTTTACTGTGGTTGATGGGAATTTGGGTGAGCTAAAGTGGTGTTTGGTGTGTTTTATTTGTGCTCATTTTTGGGAACTAAATGGTTTTTTTTCTTTTTTTCGGGGGATTTTAAGCAAAACCCAGATGCCAATTTATGCTGAATGATCCACTCAAGGGGGGGTTTTGGTGATTAGTTTGTGATCACTGATTCAAAAAAAATCTTTTTTCAAGAGATAGAGTGATTGGAGGACGATGGTGAACTAAGTTGGATTTGGAGTGTTTATTTGTTCTTCTTTTTGGGAAGTAATAAATGGTTTTTTGGGTGGTTTTTAGCAAAACCCATGTGCTATTTTGTGCTAAATGATCCATTTAATTGCTGTTGCTGGGTTTTGATTTCTCCAAAGTTACCCCTTTTGGGGGAGTTTTGGTGATTGCCAATTTGAATGAGATAGGTTTGTGATCATTTGATTCATAAAAAGGTAGAAACTTACTTAGGAAATAGTAACAGGAGAGTGGTGGTGAATTTGCCACCACTTTCCATTTTTGATGAACTAAATATGGAGTTGAAAACTTATTGTGATTAGGTTTTTCCACAGCTGCTAGTTTTAGGTTCAAGTTTTCTGGAAATGGGTCTATCTTTGAAAATGATTCAATGGAAAGAAAACAAATCAAAGATGTTGATTCCTTTGACTTTGTTGGCGTTTTCATTAGTTATTATTAGCTAGTAAAGAGCAACATTACTATTCATGTTCTTTTGTATGGAGTAGTTCCCTTTGATTAGTCATGGTGCAAGTATTATGAAATCCTAGGCCTCTTTGTTTTGCTGCTTCTGGAGTTGAGCATGTTTGATAGTGGCTATGTTGCTATTCGGTGCTATAGTTTTTAGAGCGGCTTTAATGATTGAAATTTCCAATGATACTTAACTTAGCATAGCGTTGACATTCGATAACTATAACTTGTTGGGATCTTTGTTTTTCTTGTTATTTTGCTTGTTTGCAATAACTTAGGCTCATTTTATGTGAGCATTGAGCACCGGAACTTTTGCTCGGTTGATGAAACATCTAGTTTAGTTTGGTAACTTCGACCATGGTAAGAGGTGGTTTTGAAAGTTTTGGTCGCATGTTGTTCAGGAGAGGACACAAGTAAAATAAAGAAAAGAATTTTATGCCTGACGTCGCATGGTTTTGTTGTGTTCGAATGGTCAACCTCATTTGCTGTGGGATGAAGGCCGAGATGGGCCGAGTTTGAATTTTAAATTCTAGTTTCTAGAAGAAACTTGAAGTCAATGTCTCTGAAACCGAAGAAATCTCATTCTCTTGCTAATGATGAAAGAGTTTTTCCTCCCTTGAGGAGGGTTTTTGTCGTCTATCCATTCATGCGTGAATTAATGAGGATTGTGTCCATTTTTACTTAATAATAATGAGGTTGACTATTTTGATAAAAACTATCAAATCTACTCTACTTGTTTAGCTTGACATCATGGCCTTACTGATTGGATTTGAGGTGAGGATGACGATGTATTGACTGGTTGAGTTTTTTGAAGGTGAAGAGCTCTTGATTCGCCATCATTAATTGCCCTCTTCTTGTACCTTATTCAAATGCATTTAATTTAATTATAAAATGCATGATGCATGAACTTAAGAAGGAAAAATAAAATTTGATGATCGAAAAGACGTATATAAGATGCTGCATTGTTATAACTTGATTCAAAAGTAGTTGAAAAATTCTCACTACACATTAATGATGGAAAAAGTATTACCACTCTACCCATTTTAGCTCAGGTACATGGTTTGTCGTATCCTTGTTTTCTTTCTACCTATTCATTTATGGACGACGCTTTTATATCCAATGAGTCGCCACATGTGCTGTTGCAAACCTCTCAATAGATGCAGAATTTTCCCATGATTTGATCTATATCTCCTTGTTGTTATTGGAATGCATGATGTTGTACTAACACGTGCGTTTTCCTATTTTTGGCAGCTAATGACATACGTATCAAACAAAATCTACCTTCTATATTAACTCAAATTCCTCTTCTCGTCACTGGTAAGTTGGATTGAGAAGCGACAAAATGGGTCCGGATAGTGGAGGACACCACCCAAACAACGCTAGTATGGCCGCGAGGCAGCGGCTACGTTGGACGCATGATCTTCATGAACGCTTTGTCGAAGCTGTGACGCAGCTGGGTGGACCGGATAGTAAGTTCTTGTCATTGCAATTTGGCTACTTTAATCTGTTATTAATTTTTTTGGGGGGCACAATTTGGTTCATCAGATTTGTCTAAATGCTCGATCACTTATATTCTAACAACCTGTTGAATTTGGAACTTTCCTAGTACGGCAATATGTTCCATTTATTGAATATCGAATCAGTTCCTGTAGTTTATGTGGAGAGAGGTATTTATAGGGTCTTATATGGGAGTAATGTGGGACAAAAATAATATCATAAAAGAATGATATAGTTGCTGTGTCTCATGGTTAAAAAGAAAGCTTTTATAAGGAGATCTATGAGAATAAGATAAGGATTATGGTTAGGCTAATTTTACTTTTGGTCCTCAAATTATGAGGCGCATGGCACTTTGGTCCTTGAAGTCTAATTTCTTGAAATTTTTAACTCGAATTTTCTTCGCTGTTGCAATTAAGTCCTACAGTGCAATTTTGTTGGCTGAATGATGATGTATTGCTGATGTGGCAATAATGTGGCAGTTTAATTTTTCCCATGTTATCAACCATAATACTCTTAGATTGTTGCCACATCAACAACACGTCACCATTTAATCAAACCAAATGCACTATGGGACTTGCTTGCAACAATTAGAAAGTTTGAGCCAAAAATTAAAACAAATTAAAGTTCGAGGACCAAAGTGTCATGCATTTCATAGTTTGAGGACGAACAATGCAATTTAGCCTTATGGTTATTAATATGCGATCACTTGTTCACGAACCTATGAAGGGTAAACGGAGAATTTATATTTGAAAACTGCTAAGATGAACTATATTTTTATGACAAACTGATGATGGAGGAAAGGGGTCACTTAAAATGATTTTGGAAGGATCTAGGAAGATTAATTAGTGAATTACCGAAAGTAATTTGGATGTGTGTCATGAGAAAGGATTTGATTCATCTTTGAGAGCTGATTTCAGTACTTTGGTTTTTTGCATTTGGTCTCTCCGCTACTTTTTCCTCTGTAAATGCCAAGATCTTATGGATTGACTGTGAAGAGGACTTGAATAGAATATGGTGTATTGACTCGAAACTACATTGTTTGATATTTATGACATAATTACTTAATATTGGTTTTATTTATTTATTTATTTATTTTTTATATAAAGCCAACAAAACTTTGCTAAATCAATGCAATATAAGTTTCATTAAAGAATTTTCCAATCCATTGTCACAGATACTGTACAATTGCTTTTATTGTGCAGTTTTCTCTTCTTTTCTGCAGATAAAAGGACTTATGGCCTGTTTGGCCCTGCTGTAGGATATAATGCCTTTCGATGAAGTGCTGTACCTCTTCCTTTTAGAAGAAGTATATGATATATCCTGAACAACTTCTTCTGCAGCAAAATTAGAAGCACCAATTTTGGAGTTTCTGCTTTTCAGGCTCAAAATCTTATTTCTGCTTCTCACTGCAGCAGAGGCTTCAGATTTTCTCTTTGCCAAATGCTTTGTAGAGCGCTTCTTGTGAAAGCAGCAGTCGTAGGGCCAAGCAGGCCTTCGATGTCTCATTTAATCTTTTTGCAGTAAAGATTTGTAAAGCACATAAAGTTAGTTACCATATACCTTTTTGTCTCCTTTAAACAAGATCAGTTTGCAAGTGATCTGCATTGAAATAACTAGTTAGACCCAGAAGTCTTTCTCGATTTAGTTCGATCATTTACTGTTCGAAATATCATTAATTAGTTGGGTGGTCGGTTATAACCTTGTGTTTGAACATTTGTCAATCGCCAAATACTTTTGTTGTGACAGGAGCTACTCCTAAAGGAGTTCTTAGACTTATGGGTGTACCAGGACTAACCATATACCATGTCAAAAGTCACTTACAGGTAGCGGAATTTGCTTTCCATTTCTCACCAATTCATTTTTCCTCCTCCTTTCCTTTAGTTGTATTTCTTTTCTTTCTTCAGAAATATCGGCTGGCAAAATACATTCCCGAGTCGTCAGCTGATGGTAGGTATCTGCAAATCTTGGGCTTAAGTTATTTTTACGACTTACAATTGTAAAGAATTTTTCTTAATATAGACAGGGGCAAAGGGGTGAAGTAAGCAGCACTGTTGACTTACCTTGTTGGGTTTCCATTTATGTAGGTATGAAGACTGAGAAGAAAGATCCTGGTGATCTTCTTTCGGGACTGGAAAGCTCTTCGTAAGTGTAGAAGAGTTTTGTTGAATATGAAATATTAAAACACCATTTTCTGGTAGCTTAAGTTTTTCGAGATAGAACAATTTTTCACATAATTTATTACAGTATCAGAGCAAGAGATCTTGAGCTTGAGTCTCACTAGGTCCTTAGCCTTATTCAATTTTCTCCCATCTAATTTAGGTCCACGTCTTGGGCCTAGCGGAAGTCTTAAGCCCAAAAGTCGGGGGAGTATTGCATAGAAAATATTGAAGCGTCTTTTTCACATAATTTAATATGGTATGAGAGCAAGAGATCCTAAGTTTAGGTTTCACTGGTTCCTTAGTCTTAGTTAATTTCTTCCCATCTAATTCAGGTCCACATCTTGGCCCTATCGGAAAATCTTGAGCTCAGACGTTAGGGGGAGTGTTGAATATAAAATACTAAAACACCGTTTTCTGGCTGCTTATGCTTTTAGATATAAAATACTTTGTTTCACATAATTTAACAAGTTTCCTCATTTACCTCATTGGTATAGAAAGTAAACTGCTTAGATTCAATAACCTTATAGCTTTTTTTAGAAAGAAATTTTGGATCTACCGGATTACGTTGGTGAATTTTCATATTACACTTTTGCATCCTCGTAGTAATCTCCTTCCAGTAGCCATTGCCAAATTTAGTTCTTTCGCGCTCCTATTACTTTCACCTTTAGACACAGAACTAGTAAAATGTTAGGAAATACTGCATTTCCTTTTTCTTTTAATATTACTTTAAAATTTAACACAACAACTGCAAAGCTGATGCTCAAACTGTGCATTACATTTCACTTTGTACTTGTTATAATTAATATCTTGAACCTTGTCATGTGCTTTCAATCAAGTCCTATTTGAATGTCCATCAAGAAAACGATCCGACTTCAGACAGCCGACAGCTGACCTGATCTAAGCACCAAAAAAATTCGATTTTCAGGCGATTATTGCAACATCATTATGGCTTTGCCGATAGGTCTAAAAATTTGTCTAACTCAGGGTTTAATATCAATTCTTAGGATTCGTTCTTGTAATTACACGTACTTTATCCTCATTATGATAATTCATAAGAAATATTGCGGTTGTGGATATGGATATTCTCTTGCCTTCTTTTCATGTTATCCTTCATGTCTTATTTAGGCGATCACGGATCAACTCTCTCATCTCTTTATCGGTAACACATAAACTGTTCCTTCTTTTTTTCAGCGGAATGCAAATAACTGAGGCTCTTAAATTGCAAATGGAGGTGCAAAAGCGGCTACACGAACAGTTAGAGGTAAGTGAGATGTTATGCTTTACTTATTCCTTTTTATACTCGGCATAATATGCTTTTTAGCCACTATTCTTATAAATGGAACTGAATAGTCAAGGAAACTGTCCGAAAGAAGTACAAATTATAATTAAATCGTATGTTTGACGATTTCAATATCAGTTAACTGAAGAAACTTGTCTTGAGGTATTGATACATGATGATATCAAAGAAGATTAGATTGTTACATTGCACGTGGATAGGATTGGGCACAGCTGGTAAGCCCGTGCCGACCGTGCTGACATATAAAATAAGGAAAACTTCGAATACCACCCATGTGGTTTCGCGCTTTCTCACTTTAGTAACATGTGGTTTAATATGTATCACTTTAGTACCATGTGGTTTCGTTCTTCTCTTTCCGTTACCCCCTCCGTTAATTTTTCCGTTATATCAGTGATAAAGTTAAAACCATAGGGTACTAATTACTAAAGTAAAAATTCAATATAAACCATATGGTACTAAAGTGATTATTGAATAAACCATAGGTGGGGTATCTGAAGTTTTTTGCATATGATTTAACGGAGAGTTAATGGATGTGCTAACAGAAAGAAAAAAAATGAAACCACAGAGTACTAAAGTGATACACTTTAAATACAGGGTACTAAAGTGAAAAAGTGCGAAACCACGAGGGTAGTATTTGAAGTTTACCCTATAAAATAGGATGTGTGCCGAGGCTTGCCGTGCCAAGCTGTGCTGCTGGCACACCTGGCACACCCCGTGCCAGTGGCATGGCAATCCTTATCCTAATTACGAGAGTAGTGCATTTTGGAAGCCGCCTATGTGCTTCATTATCCAAACAAAATATGGACAAACCACATCTTTTCGCTTGCACCGTTCATGAAACCTGAAAAGTGGCCTGTTTCAGAATGTCTACTAAATTTCTACAAACTTTGATTTACTAACTAACCTTTCAATTCGTTCGATTTGAAATATTTGATTCTCTTCCATAATAGAAGCTGCATGCTTTCTCATGTGATTCAGTATTTCCATTAAAGCATGCGAATTAAAAGGTTTGGTGCGTAATTCATGTCAGTTCCAGGCCTTTTCGCCTTCATGGAATCCATGATTTCCACTATACCGAGTATTGGAAACTCTGATAATATGAGGTTTTCGGTGCATTCATTCTATCTGACAGGTACAAAGGCAGCTGCAGCTGAGAATAGAAGCCCAAGGCAAGTACCTCCAAAAGATCATCGAGGAGCAGCAGCGCCTCAGCGGCGTCCTGGCCGAGGGCCCCGGCCTGTCTCTCCCCAGCCCCCCAGCCTCGGGGGGCGACAACTTACCTGATCCCGACAAGACAGACCCCTCGACCCCGGCCCCGACCTCGGAGTCCCCATTCCAAGATAAAGCCCTACTCCAAGACGGCCTCTTGAAAAGCCAATTCTCTCATGATGACGACTCGTTCTCCTCCTTCCGAGAGCCGCTGACCCCCGACTCCACGTGCCACGCGGCCGGCTCCCCTTCTGCTAGTCCCGACCGCAACCCTACCCACGAAAGGGCGAGCAAGCGGCTGCGTGGGGCCATGGCCGCTGGGCACGGGAAGAACGAAGTGGTCCTCGCCCACCACATTCTTGAGTCGAGCTCGGGCTTGGATTTTCAGCAGCATTGTTCGGTGTTTCCTGCCGCCCGCGGCGGCAGCGGCGGCCGGTTCAGTTCGTCGAGCACCTCGTGATATCGATTTAGGATCAAGTGATGTATTATGATCTAATTGTTCACATGTTAGTACTCTTATTTGTAGAGACTAATTTGTTGTTGTTGCTGTTGTTGTTATTGTTGTTGTTGTTGTTGTTGATCTTTTTTTAGAGATGTTTAACTCTTTATGCAGAGTTTTAGGTGTTGTTGAGATGATTGTAATGTGATATATATATATATACACACACATCTGTTTAACCTCAGTTCACAAACTTTTCTAATTTTATTTTTTTATTGTTGTTTTTTGGGTAAAAATGTATGAAAACCCCCTCAATTATTGGCTATTCTCAAATATACAGTTTGATGCTATTGGCCATTGTGAAATGGGTTATAGTAGCTGATTTACCTAAACCTTGTTTTTTGTTTTTTTTGTTTAGTTGAATCAGTTTAATAACTTTAATTACTTTTTAATAATTAAAAGAGCTATTAAATTTGATAAATTTTTCAAAGTAATTAAGTATAGAAAAGTCACATAAACAAAAATGGAAGCTGAGGGTGTCTTAATCAAAAAATATATATATATATATATATTAGGGTCTATTTTCGTAGCGATTCAACCGGCCAGCAACAATAACTTGTTGAACCCAAACTACCTGCTCAAAATGTTTAAGCCCAATTATTATTATTAGTATCTAGGCCTCATATATTTTAATCAGCATCAATTTTTCATCCGATGTGGGACTATTAAGGCGTTATAAACTTCTCCTGTTTAGACCCTGACGTTCTCGTTAGATTCAAACCAGATCGCAGACAGACCAGGACCAAAATTACCATGCAATGTAAGATTCTAGAGGTGGCTCCTACAGGTTCAAGAGGTGCCTTCCACCAAATCCGTTGGTATAGTACTTTACCCTGCATAGCACTTAACTCTCACACCTCCGGCTGGTATTGGGCTCTACTACCAATTGTAACAACCTGATCCGCCAGCAATAATAACTCTTCAGACCCAAACTGCCGGCCCAAAATGCTTAAGCTCAGTTATTGTTACTAGCATGTGAGGCATCATATAAACTGATTGGAATCAGTATCTCATGACTATCCGATGTTGGACTATTAGGGGCGTTACAATTCAGAATGGCCTGTAGTTGAGGGGATCTTTGGGCTGTAAAATTTACACAACCAAATCCAATGGTTTAAAGAGTTTAAACAATTTTTTTAATTTTTAGTAAAAAAAATTTGATAAGACTAGAGTGTTAATTATAGCCATTAAATTAAATGGGTTATGTTGTAATATTACAAACCGAATTTGGTGGGTAGTAGACCTATAACACTCTTGAATCAGTAGTACTCCGATTCTTTTTCTCTTTTTAGTCCCTAATCTCTATATATTTGCTTACTTTGATCCCTACATTTTCTACCATATTCTCGCTCATCTCATCAAAATTAACAAAAATTTGTTTGGGGTCTTATGTAACAATATACAAAGGCTAGGGACCTAATAGCAAATAAAAAATATTGGGGAACAAAATGAAAAATAAAGTAAAGGCTATATTATTTTTCTTTACACTCTAACCTTATATCTCTCTCTAAACTTATTTTTCTCTCTAAACAGATACTTAATCTTTAGATATAGTTACGCAATTAGTCTCTAAAATTTATCTTCTTCCTTTTTTTTTTTCACTTTGGTTCCTAAACTCTTCTCTTCTCAAGCCCACTCTTACCACCGATAATTTTGCACTTACAACTATCTCAATTTATACATGATAGATTGACAGTTATTACTATTTTGATCTCGTACATGACATCTACCATCTTTTTTGAAATATCTGATGTCTTATGTGTCAAGCCAAAGTGGCGCTGAGCTCTTCTAAAAACTTGAAAAAGTCGGTGTTGAGATTGGCTGGAAATTGTCGAACCATAACCATGATCTTGAATACGCCATGTTCTATTACAGTTGACATAGTCTACTATTAAAATTAACAAAAGTTTAGATTGCGGGAGCCTAAGTGAAAAAAATATAGAGTTTAGAGACCTAATAGCCAAAAAAAAAAAAAAGCACCTAAAGTGAGAAAAGATATTGGTTAGGAACTATAATAGTGCAATAGGCCCAAAAAGGAAAAAAAAGAGAAATACTAAGTCTACGTATAAAAAAAAGGTTGGAATTATACAATTAGGGCCAGCAATCTAGCTCACTCTTCGCAAGTCAGCTTCTATTTACCTCTAATAGCTTAAGATCGATCGCTTGTTTAATAAACGAGTCGAATATGAGCTGAATTTTTCAGCCTGAAATTTTAACGAGCCGAACACGATTTGGAATCAGCTTGCTTGTATTCAACTTCTTATATATATATATATATATATATATATATGAGTCCAGCTACAATGCTATCGATAGCACCAAACATTTAGTGCTATCAAGTTTTCTGCCGTTAGATTAATCCCTTTGACCATTTTCATCCGTTAAATCATATTATTCAACCATTCACCTACTTAATCCTAGGAGACCACTATCATCCTAACCGTACATCGCTTCATCCAAGAGCCAAAAACTTAATAGTACCAATGACTTGGTGCTATTAATAGTATTCTAGCCTAGTTCTATATATATAGAGAGAGAGAGAGAGAGAGAGAGAGAGAGAGAGAGAGAGAGAGTTGAGCTGGAATGCAATCAGTAGCAAACGGGCTCCGTTGTCATCCATTTGTTTTCAATGATGAAGTCTTCAAATCAACGATCGGCACCATTGAACATTATCTATATCACTTAAAATATTTAGAAAATAAATTTCAATTTTTTTCGACACCATTGACCTAATATTAAAAAATTTTAGTACATTGTATGTTTATTGCGGTAGATGACATATACTTTTTTTTCTTTTTTCTTTTTTTTTTGAGAAGTAGCGAGCTACCTACTTCATTCATTATGCAAAATGAACTAAGTGTATAGGGTGGAAGCAGCTAGGGCCTCCTTAAGACAAGTAAGAAAAAAAACAGTAATAAAAAACTGGAGGGAAAAGAGAAAAAATGGGAAAGGGGAGAGGGGGAAAGGAGGAGTAAGCGAAGGGAAGATAAGGCATAGACGAGTCAAAGGAACTCGATCCAAGTGTTCGATAGGATTTTGGCACGTTCAAAAGCTCAGGTAGCGTTAGGATAATTCAAGCTAAAGATAATGTCGTTTCTTTCTGTCCAAACGACCCACTAGATTACCGCCAATAGGGTTAGACCTTTTGCTCTCTTTGCGGCGTCGGGAATGTTAGAGGTCATCGGCCTGAGATATATATATATATATATATATATATTACATAAAATTAATATATATCCGAAATTAAATTAAATCCGGTAATAACAACCGGCTATTTTATTTGAGTTGTTCATGTTGGCACGTTAACTCGGGTTGAGATTTAAATGTATTGTGTGAGAGAGAAAGTCTGAAAGTGACAACGTGTCATCTCTGTCTTTCGCTCTAGCTATTGTAGGTTTGGGGGTTTAGAGAGAGTTAGAGAGAGAGAGAGGGAGAGAGAGAGAGAGAGAGAGTCTAGGAGTGGGTCAGTCCGTCAGTGGGATCGAGTGTAAAGAACATTAATAAAACATAAAACTTGATAATCTATATAACGTAGTTTAACATCCATTACAAGATATTTTTAATTTGATAACTAATATATTACAGCTCTTAAAGTTAGCCGAGTAAATCTCGAGCTCGAGCCGAGCTGAACTTTAATCCGAGCGAGCTCGAGCCGAGCTTAATTAAAGTTCGGTTCGAACTCGGATCTAAATCCGAGCTTTAATTAAAGTTCGGCTTAAACTCGACTGTATTCGAGCGAGCTCGAGCCGAGCAAAGGTGGGGA
>NC_033639.1:1403661-1439166 GCF_001540865.1 Ananas comosus | reverse complement strand
TGAGCACAAGCCGAGCTATAAGCCGAGCGAACTCGAGCTGAGCTTTAATTTACTCGGCTCGAACTTGTTTTATTTTCCGAGCTTTAAGTAAAGTTCGGCTCGAACTCATAATGAGCCGAGCAAGCTTAATCCGAGCTTTTCGAGCTTTTCGAGCTTATATATATATATATATATATATATATATATCTTGCTCCGATGATATGATAGATACTCATGTCTGGGGGACCATGAGTATTTCACAATTGACAACTAGCTAGCCTACACCGCAATTTTAGTTCCATCAGGTGTGGCAATCTTACTATCACTAGGGGATTCCATCTCACTTAATGAATCCTTATTTATCATATCTAGATTGGCTATTTTTACTGAATTATCTTATTTAAATTCCTAGCTTTTGCCTGCTCATCTTTCCTCGGTTATTAGATATTTTCATATCATCGTCCTGAGATACATTTAATTTCTATTTCTTATAATTGGATTTATATTATATCAAATTTCATAATATATAGTTTGAAATTTCTTTAAACTCGGTAATAAGATGTGGGTATTTTATTTGGTTTGTTCATGTTTTCTCGTTAACTCGGTTTGAGTTTTAAATGTATTTTGTGAGAGAGCTAGTATTGCATTTGATACACGTGTTTTTGTATTTTGTACTATTGTATGTTTGAAAGTTTATGGGATCTAGTCAAAATTGCCACACCTAGCAACTAAACTTGCGGGATTCTAGCTTTTGTTTGTGATATCATGGCCTCGAGCCATGATATCTATCATATCATCGGATCGAGATATATATATATATATATATACGTGATATATATTTTGATTCGACTTGTTTTTCGTCCATACACTTGATCCATATAGTTCGATACGGATTAAGACTGTAGTACCTACGTACTTGTTATTTATTTCGACCTATTCATTCGTTGATACTTGTAGATGTTGACGATAGTACCATTCGATATTTTGTACGATAATCCTTTCGTTTGTTCGATTATACTTGTTACTTATCGATGATACTTATAGTTAGTACCCATTCTGAGTTACCCATTGGGTTAGAGGTTCACTTGTGTTCCAAGCGTTCGTTCCGAGTGTACAGTTGGAAGCTCCCTACGGATCGACCTGATAGAGGCTCATGCGGACGCCTATTGTTCGCCGATAGGCTCGTCGTTCGTCCGACGGAGAGATCACTGGTTGAGGCCTCGCGTGTTGAACTCCCCACGCTGGGGTGGTTCGCGTCTGTCCGTTACACTCGGACTAGTTGAGTGCTCGTTGTTGTTGGGAAACTCCCATTATAATCGTATCAAGTTATTCAAGAACATGGGTTAGAGTATCACAGAGTTGGTGTGATTATTCTAGTAGAGTTCATTTGTTGTTTGTACACGGTGAGTTAGTATCAAAAGATTGATCTACGGTGAGCAGTAAATCTGAGTAGTTGTTATAATCAAGAAATTGTAATATTCAAGATTAGTAGAGTATATCCCAACTTAGAGTAGTAATTTGAGATAGTAAATTAGAGTACGTATGATCAAACATTTAGTAAGTTAGTTGGTATAGATATCGATGATCGTACGTTTAACTTCGTTATATTAATTAGAAATTGGGATATTCTTGTACGTATTTTACGTTGAACCAGCATAAATTTGAATCTGTATTACGCATCGGGCTACTGAAGCCCTACCGTGAGGGGGTGGAATCCACTACGGCTTTTGTGAGGCTCTGCGCGAGAGCACGATCAGAACAGCGGCGAATTAAAAACAACCTAATCGAAATTGGGATATCGTGAAGGTTACCACTATAGAAGCGCGAGCTAAAAACATAGCTGCTTGGCAGAAGCGGATGCGCAAATATTCGTATTCTTAATCCAAAAAGATTGGGGAGTTTTCTCTAGTTTGGGATTATAATCGTTTTAGGGGTTTTAGATTGGGATCCCAATCCTAGGTACTCTTCGATACCTAATATCGAAGTTACACTCGATTTAGGTACAAGGGATTTGAGTTCTCCAAGATAAACTTGGTAATTTTGGTTGGTTTGGAGTATTTTTGGGTTCTATGGTACTTTCCCCAACTCCGAATGGAGATCCCAAACGAGGTTTCGTTCGGGATCCGGTTCTTACTCCACTTTTTCTCGAGGGTTTGGAAGAAGAGGAAGAAGAGGAAGGAAAAGAAGGAGAGAAAAAGGAAGAAAAAGGAAGAGAAAAGGAAAAGAGGAAGAAGAGGAAGATAAAGGAAAAGAGGAAGAAGAGGAAGATAAGCCGATCTCTCTCTCTCTCATCTCTCTCTCACTCGACTCCTCTCTCTCTCTGACTCTCTCTCCACATATTCTGGAGATAACATTGTTATAGGCTTTCTCGGGGAGTTGAAAAGATAAAAGGTTTTGTCGGGACGACAAGCACACGGGAACATTGGCCATGTGCCCTGGAACATGGCCATGTCCCAGACCCTCTGTCGGTCTGGTTCGCGTTGGGCTCTCGAGCCCAAGAGCCAAAGCGGCCTAAACATGGCCATGTTCTGGGAACATGGCCATGTCGTGGACCTCGGGAGTTTGGGCTCTCGATACGTCGGACCGACGCTACCGACATGGCCATGTCGGTAGTACGCGCATGGCCATGTGCTCGAGGTCTTTCGACAAAAGTCGAAGCGGAGCCGAGGTGAAGCGCGGCTAGCTACAGGTTTGGTAAGGTTGTGGAAATCTTGAGTAAAAACGAGAAGGTTTAAACAGCCTTGCGGCTTACTTTGAACAGGTTTAGCAAATTAGCGGGTGAAACCGGGTAAACCGGTTTCAATCGGTTGCAGCAGCTTAAAGCTATAGAATGTAAGAGGTGGGGAATTTTCCTCAAAGCAGGAGCTTTGTTGATTGAGTATTTAGCTTGAATTTGAGAATGGAGTTAGGAGCTTGTTCACTCCTACTAAGCGAAAGTAGACCAGGAGCTCAAGGGTTCACCGAAGCGCTAGCAACACTAACGAGATGGCCTGAAATTGTATCCTTTAAAGAGCTAATGAATCGAATGCGTGGAGAGCTCGGTTTTAGAGATGGCCTTTGAGAAGTATCGAGTTTAGTAGAACTTCAAGGCCGCCGAGTATATCGTAGCGTACGAGCCCCAGCACTTATATGAACGCCTCTAACCTCTGCACCTTCTATAACACGTGTGAGCGTTCGAAGCCCCCGTTACGTTCAGCCATGCGGTGGCAGGGTTGAGCGAGATTCTAGAGCATCCCCGGTTATATTGCTCCTGAGTCGAAAAGAGCGTGGGGTTTGGCGAAGTGCGGAGCGTAGCCGCTTTGAAAGTTCTTATGCGCCAGTGGGTGGCGCTTGAGGTTTAGAGCGGCCGCAGATAGGCGTATCGAAACGACAGAGCTGACACGGCATTCGTTAGAAAACGCTCGTTCCACCTGAAAGAGAAGGCGAAGAGCGTTGTGTAGGCCCGGCTTGAGGCGTGCGAGTGGATGTAGCGAGGTCAC
Source organism: Ananas comosus (assembly GCF_001540865.1). NCBI lineage: Eukaryota > Viridiplantae > Streptophyta > Magnoliopsida > Poales > Bromeliaceae > Ananas > Ananas comosus. Next base: position 1,435,708 of record NC_033639.1, on the reverse strand, counting down.
ATATCCTCTAACTGTGCAGGCAGGTATCTCCCGGAGTTTGCCACGGTAGAGGTGTGATCGTACTATTGATAATAACATCCGCTTGAGCCGGTAGCCATCCACCAGTGTGATTGAAGGAAATATCAGCTACTGTGTGCGAGCGTTATATAGGAGGTCTCAAACTTATCAAGAAAGGCAAACGGGTAGCCAGACTCCTACTTTACGCCACGATTTCAGCTCGGCACACGGTTCCCGAAGGACGTCCGAGAAGGTCTTAACGCTTCACTTGGCCCCCAGTGCTAGGCTGTGCTAGCTAAAGCCGTGGGGTACGTCAGAGTGATGGAGCAGTTCCATATGGACGCGATTGAACAGTGGGTTGGTGCACCATACCTAGCCGTTCTTCACTCGGCTGAAGCAGTTAGCTAGGTGTTAATGGGTTTAACGTAGCACCGGCGGAAAACTCGTCCCATTCGGCTGGTGCTTCAGGTAGCTATATAGGAGGGTAAAGGTTTGCCCCAACCATCTGAAACTTCGAAGGGGCAACCCTTAGCTACGAGCCGGAAGTGAACAACCGTACCATCCGTGAAACGGTCTTTCGCAGGCTACAGCCGAAAGTAAGGGCCGGTGGTCATCACGTAAAAATCCGGTACCATGTAAAACCACGGCGGGCCCACTGGTCGTATGCCCCTGGTTACGCTGAGGACCTCATATTCGAACGCTTCGAGGAGTAGTCGTCCATGTGTGGAGGCCAAGGCTTTGGCTTAGCATGGTAGCCGCAGATGTAACTTGAGCGGCGGTACTGGAAGGAGCTACAAGGCGGCGTGGAAAACCTCAAGACCCAGGCGTCCAACGTCTAAAAACTAGGAGAGGTTGTTCCGGCCAACCTGTTGCTCACGGTAGTTGACTCAGCCCTGGAGTCTTCGTTGGTGAAGTTCCAGGTTAGCGAGGTATAGGTCGGGATCCCCAAAAACGACCCATTGTAGCTTTCGCTCCAAGAAGCGGCAGAAGGATGAGTCGCGTAGGCGCTGGTGTAATCGGAAGGGCCCCACCATTTCCTATAGTTGTAGCATTAGGAAGTTATCGAGGTTGGTGGCGGCGACTGCGTATAACTCGAGAAAGACACATTTGTCTATGAAGTTCGAGAATACCAGCCACATCTAGAGCGTTACTCGCGGTATATTTATTACAGAGGTTTCGAAGTTCCGTTTCTAGTGGCGGCGGTTGAGATTTAGCACTTACCCCATTAAGAAAAGTATCGAAAATTCGTCTGCCCTACGTATTCGCTATTGGAAGGGTGGGACGTAGTTGTGTGTGGGGTTCGGGTCTATTCTTCGTAGCGACATCTGCTGCATCAGGACGGGGACGTGGCCATTCCGCTCATGGCCTCAGCTTCAATTGGAGACGAAGTTGAGAAATTTCGAGGCCAGTGTGAGCAGCGAGGTTTGTTTGAACCACGGGAAAACACAGTTTGCCCAGTCACCTCAATGTTAGAATCCGTGGCAAACCAAGCCCATATTTAAAACCTCCATATTTAAATATATATGAACGATAAGGCCTTATCAATTCTTATTTCCGTTTTAACACAAACCAAACATTTCAACAATAAGGAACATTATATACTTTAACACAAACCAAACAACATATCTTATCACCTCTTATTACATTTTACAACTACCCATTTAAAACTTTTACGGTCAAAACGGGAACGGAACAAAAATGTTGTATACCAAAGATAAAGTATTAGATTATATATTATTAATTTATGACAAGTTTTCTTGTTAGGTTGGCTTGTACTTTAATACGTGTTCTGAAAGTTGATTGGTAACGTTTTTAGCTTACCAGGTTTCGAGGGTAGTAACATGCTACGTAGTAAAACGTTAATCTACGTTAATGGTATTTCGGTTTAATGTAGATATGTCTCGATGTTCAAACTTTTTTTATTTATTGTGTCTTAACTTTTTTGTTGTATAAATATTAACGATCGATCCTTTTTCAATATTTTGTCTGAACCACTTCGTTTCTTTGGTGTCATTATCTACACACAATTGTTAGTATGAATGACGGATTGACGCTTTCGTATACATTAATGTAGACTATTGTGGAGTACTATATAGTTTCGTTATTAGTGATAAGTGACGCCGAAAAATATTAGAGTACATTTTTCGGGAGGTTGGTTTAATCTACATCTCTCTCGATGTTTAAACCTTTTATACTTGTTGGTTCTTCATTTCTTTACTTTATTACATTAACTGAGTACACTTTTCGATGTCTTGTACTTCAACTTTTGGAAGTCTTGAACTTACCGTATATTTAAGTGTTGTACTTTCCAATGTCTTAAACTTACAGTATGTATTGAACTTATCGTGTGTGATCTTACCGTATATATTTAAGTATTTCGATGTCTAGAACTTTTTGTTTATAATGTAGTAGAGCTAATATCAAAGAATAGATAATAAGGTGTCAACGAGGTACTATAATCACGCTTCCTACAGTGGCGCCGCTCTGAGTAGACCCGGTTATCCAACACAGCCTAGTAATAGAACTAGTAGTCACCTATTACCCAAGTAAACGTACAATTTTATGGATAGCCAGGGAACCACGGAGAACTACTTTAACACATACTGTGTTGTACGCTCCCGTTATGCCGTAACGTGAAACATCCCTTTTCCACAACGAACAGCCTCGTGGAACTTCGCGGCGAACTCTTAAGGTTTCCGGAAGAGTTGATGTAAAGCATTAACTCGTACCGCTACTAACATGTTTAGAAAGCCAGGAGCTACGGAAGCACGTGCACGTAATTGTAGTTTAACCGAGTTCACTATAGAGAGGGGAGATATTCCCCACTCTTTCGCCAGTCACAAACGTATAGGTCTTAGCTGATTTATTTTAAACGGATGTAGTTTGTTTTTACATTATTTAACTACTGTCATTTAGTGTATGATGTGTTTTTTATTTTCTATTATCCAATGGAAGCCCCTGGCATTTTGGAGGTGAGAGCGTTGTGGTAGAGTTGTGAGAGTATAGACGACGTCTTGGGAGGGTAGATCACGTGTGTTTTTATTTAACCACCAGCTTTCTTGTACGTCGGTAGTGTAAAACTCTACATTTAGGAAAAGCCGTAGCTATAGAACCAACGAATGAGAAAGAATGTTGATGGCCATACACACAAGGTAGCTAGCGTGGTTAACGTAAGATATTAATTAACCATATTTTTCAAATTAATAATATTTTATAGTTTTCGACTGTATTTATACATAAACTATGGTACTGATTATACGTTTAATTATACCATAAATGGAACTTACCTACCTTCTAACCTAATAGTGAATAAGATCCTACGTGAGGTTGCAATGAGCGGCCATCAACCTACATGAGGACAGATTCTCGGTGGTGTGGAACGTCGTGTAACAATTTTACAGCTGATTACCAGAGAGGTCTTACAACCTTACAAAGTCGTTCCTGAGATAAACGCTGTGGTACTGGATATGGTTTATTTTTTTATGGTTCGAGGAGAAGTCGACAATTTACGGATCACGAAACTTATTCCGGGGAGGCTTGATTAAGTAGAGCTTCGGATTACTTGTACCATAAACAGTAGGACTTCACAACTATTGGAGATAGTCCTACAGGAGCGTCGTAAAGTACTTATTCATCCACCGGTCACTTACCGGCACAAGCTGTACCAGCGGACATATTGCATAAAAGTTTACTTTTCCATAGGAGAAGATTTTCGTTCCGTACATGAACAAGGGTTATCAGAAGAAGGAGCAGATTCTTACAGTAGTTAAGTCGTTGTTAACCGCTACTTTTTTAAGCTGTCAACTAACGGCGTCAGTACTGACGTGTCTTTAGTTAGTTATGTGTATAATGTTAAGTTAATAATGTTAAGTTAAACATTTCCTAACACTTTTACGTGCGACCGACTTCTAATCATTTATAATATGTTACGTCGTCCAACAACCATTTCGACCACTTTCTTCTTTAGTGTCAAGTGTATCGACTTCCAACCTTCATCTCGTTTCTCTAGTATTTTAACATAAAATCTTGGAATCGTTAAGTTCTAGTCATACAAGAGTTGGAACTAATATCACTTTATTCAACATATGAATAAAGTTTTTCAACCGAGTCCACAGTTACCAAAATTCGTATCCACCACCGACGTAATCACTCAAATTGACGGAACGGATGGTAAGTATGTAAAGCGAATTGTTGAGTAGTAACGGTTAAACTAGTTCGACGATCATATCTACCACCAACGTCATCAGTCCTGTTGACGGAACGGATGGTAAGTATGGTAAGTATAAAAAACGTCCTGTTTGTTAACTCAGTTCTAGACACACTTTCTTCGTTTGTTGGACGTTAATATGAGTTAAGTTAGTATATCCTTTGATTTGTATATCTCTTTGTATCGCTTTTCAAAACTTCAGATTCTACATGGTTAATCTTTCGGTTTACAACTTTATTCAAGTTGGACGTTTTTCAGTACAACTCACTTTGTTATAACAGCTTGAACGGTTCATTTGTTAGTCGGAGACAATTACATGTGTTTAAGTTCTTAAACGTTTCGCTAAGTTGAGTTGGTCTTTTTCTTTATAAGATGCATGTTTTAATAGTGTTTTGACGTCCAAAGTTCGTATAAGACATTTCGTATATACTTTGAAGCATTGTTACTTTGTTTCCTCGATATATTCATAGTGTATTAAAGTTCAGAAATCTATTTTTTATATTACTTAGTTTGTAGTACTATTATTGTATCGTCGTTAAATCTATTTTATAATTTCCTTTCTCTTCATAAAATCTTGGAGCCAATGAGTGAAAAGCGTGATGCGCTTTGTTCTAGAGTTTTGGACTTGTTAACCGAGTCCACACTTTCCAACAGTCGTATCTACTACCGACGTCATCACTCTTATTGACGGAACGGATGGTAAGTATGAAAAGCGAAATGTTGAATAGTAACGGTTAAACTAGTTCGGCGATCATCTGTACCACCGACGTCATCAGTCATGTTAACGGAACGGATGGTGTTACTATGGTAAGTATGAAAAACGTCCTATTCGTTGACTCAGTTCCAGAACACTTTCTTAGTTTGTTGGACGTTAATATGAGTTAAGTTAGTATGTCCTTTCATCGTTATATCTCGTTGTATCGATGTTCAAAACTTCAAATTCTACATGGTTAATCCTTCGGTTTACAACTTTATTCAAGTTGGATGTAATTCAGTACGGCTCACTTTGTTATAACAACTTGAACGTTTCATTTGTTAGTCGGAGACAGTTACATATCCTTAATTTTTTAAACGTTTCACTAAGTTGAGTTCGTATACACTTTGACTAACAAATTTCGTATACACTTTGAAAGATTGTGACTATGTTTCCTCCATTTATTCATACTGTATTGACGTTCATAAATCTATTTTGTTTTTCTTATTTAGTTCGTAATCTTACTTCTGTTTTGACATCCAAACTTTGATGAACAAATTTCGTATACACTTTGACAGATTGTGACTTTGTTTCCTCGATCATAATCATAGTGACTAGTTTCAACAATCCAACGATGGATTTCTCTTTTATCAATTGTAGTAGATTGATTATGATCGATATCTATCAGGTTTTGTATGATTAACTTTGTATGTTTACTCTTTCGGTAACAAGTCCTTTATCCTTTATCGTATTCCAGAACGTTTACTCTTTCATCATCGATAGTCACGTTCTGGTGTTTTTCGGGTTTTATCACGTATAATCATCAATAGATTAAACCTCCTTTTACACCAGGAAGTCCTCTCAATCTCCGACGTAATCTTCCTTTACTTCCACCAGGTCCTCCCTTTCAACTACGCCATCCTCCCTTCTTACGCCGCCGACGAACTTTTCTCCTACTGGGTCCTCATATTCCACGTCCACCACCACCCTTCTTCCCATGTCGTCCACCTTTCCTTCCACGTCAACTGCCTTTCCTTCCACGTCGTCCAGAACGTGTTCGAACACGGACAACGTATCTTTAAACTGCTAGCTAGGTGTATATATTTTCCAGGGGTGAGTCAAAGTATTTTTAACCGGTTAACGCGAACAGAAAATTTCGGAGTGTCCGTCGTTCATCTGGTAGCCCTCTGTTTACTCCTTATCATCAATTAGAAAGGTATGTCAGTAGATACCTCACTTGAAAACCAGCACGAACATCGAGTGCAAAGTACTATCAAAGCTGATAAAGGCAAGAAAAAGAGGGATTTAGTTGTTCGAGTGCGTATGTAAGTCTGGCTAGAAGTTGAAAAGCAGCTGCTAAACTGCGACCACATCCTAAACCACCACTGTGTGCTTCGGAGAATCAGCTACTTCAACCCGTTCTCCGTGATAGTCACATGACCGAAAAATTAAACTGACCTCATCCCCAACCTCTTCAACTTAAACGTAGTAATTATAGAAGGTTTAAGAAAGGATTCGAGAGGTACAGTTCTAACACACATCGGCCACTCCTGCTCCTTCACGACGCTTGTAGCAGCTGTAGGTAGTACCTTCATTTGGGTACAAAAGGTCAACGTCAACGGAAAGGTCTATTGTTGAGTTATCGAACTATACATCCTTTACGGAACAGGGATGTAAAGCGTATACAGCCTAAAAGGATATATTAACTTCGTTGTTTATTTAATCGCGTTTTTTCATCATATCATTTTATCTTTCTTAATGAACATCTTTTCTCCAATGTTGTATTGTTTTGTATGACGATACTAGCGAAGGGTTAGTGAACCCATTGGCCGACAACCTTACAACGCACACCTCAGGGTGGAGGTAGGCGAAAACAACCGATTTCAAACTATCCAATCTATGACTGCAAAGTTTTGAAAGTTAGCTAAAACATTTACCTGAAACCATTTTGAATTTAACCAAGAGACCAACTTCAGTACTTGGTAGGATAAGGTACGGTTGCCCCATTTTGAAGGTAAGTGTTTTAAAGGTTCTCATACGAGGAGACAGTAATTCAAGTTGTAATGTCTCAGGTAAAAAAGTAAGGTTAACCGTCTAGCTTGAGATTAAAAACTACTGAGAACGTCTCCCGTGAGATTTGAAACCGATAGCCACCTCCCCTGTAACTAATAACCCCGAAATAAAAACCGTTTTTCCACGTGGCGGAAAAACCCTCCTCGGTAGACTCTCATTATCTTTTATTAACAATCTACTATTTACATCGTTTGTGTACGTCGGCTCTTTTCTTTCTAGAGTTTACTCTATAAAGAAAATAAAATCCGAGTCCCCCTTCCAAGTTATGCTTTGGTACCGCCGACGTTAGCAAAATTACTGTACGGTGGGACGGTACCTATAGGGAGTTACGGGATGGGGATGTAGTAACGGAAAAAAGATATTTGAAACGTAGCTTGGTTTCTTCCGAGTCTAGGCTTGGTTGTTAAAGCCTTAGTAGTAAACCCCGAAAGGGTAACAAAAGAAAAGGGTGACTTTGAACAAATTCCGTTTTAGTTTCAACTTAACTAATCATGTTATTCTAGTGGAGAGAAATCGATAGAAGGTTGGACGTCGATAAAAAACTCAGAATGGTATGGTACCTAGTATTAGCTTTATCCGCGTAATTTATTTTTGAACGTTGATCTCTGTTTATGTAATTTAGAGTCCTCATTATTTTCTAAAAACTTTTTTAAAATCTTGAAATTGTATTTGTCTATTCCGAGTAGACAAATTATCCATCGGGATCTTCGGAGTGGAGTCAAAAGAAAGTTTAGACAAGACTAGTGTTGTCTTATACGAACCTTTGGCTGTCTATTGTCATGATGTTGGTGCTTTTATCATAATCTCCCTTGTTTCTTCGATCTCAAAGTCGTGTTGTTCAACGTTTTTAGACATGGAACGTAAACGGACTGGAATATTTCCTTTCGTGGACTTGTTGTTACCCTAATGGACTTCTCGGTTGTTGACGTCATTTACCGTCTAAACTGTTCTGTTGGCCCGTTGGCTTCTCCACACAACCGAGTTTCAAAGCTCTCCCGGCAGGTGTCATTTCCGTCTAGACCTACTCTATAAAGAATTACTATCGGCGAGAACTATCTCCTCTGCTCTACTCACCTCTCCTCCTCCGCAAACTTAGCTCCTAGCTCAATCTCTTCATTATTATCTTCTCCGGTCACCTCATCGAGTCTAGAAGGAGGAATTATCCACAACTTAGCTCTTCTACCCTCGTCCGCCTCCACCCAACCTCGTCATTACAGCTCCTCTTTCTCCCCTAGAACGTCTCTAGAGGAAGTAACTGATGTAGTGAACTCAGATCTCCCCTCTCCCCGTCTCTTCTCCCTACATTAGCGTCCTAGCTCCTCTATCCCATCCACACGCGTCGTTACCGCTTGTACTTTTTCCCATGGGTTAAAGGTTGGTGACGGGGACTCTATTTAGCGGATGGTTGTGATAAGGTATACACTACTCCTTATTCCCAATTGCCCAATAGGATCCTATTGGGCAATTCGGTTCCTATAGGTTTTGGGTATTTTTAGAAAGAACAAACCGTCCTTAATACCCTATTTTCCCCTATAAGGGGAAAATAGGGTGTTGGTTTGTAACGGAATCTCTTGGGGAGGTGTTTGGCAGCTATTATTGGGCGATCCGGGTGTTTTGAGGCCTGGAGCCATTGTAAGCAGCCCGCACCGGTTAAGAGTTATCGGAGGTGAAAGGAGCCCAGTTGACTTTGAGGTGGGAGCCTTTATTGTACGGGCTCTTTACGCTGGAGAGCTTCGGTTTTCAGCGTAAAGAAGTCGAAACGCATGTTGAAGAAGAGGGCTTCTTAGACTTCATGGCACGCGTTTACGAGGCGCACGAGGAGTAGCGATGCGCTTATGTGGTTTTACAGCAGATACTTCTGATGCTGTTTAGCCAGGTTCGTGAGGACCTTGTGAACCAAGTAGTTCGAGTACTTGCGACGGCCCCGTAAGCACTCGGGTTTGCCGTAGTGACACTTGAGCATCACAGGTATTGCGCACGCTTTGCGGTAGAAGACTTGTAGAAGGCCGAACTAGAAATTGACCACTATCGGCCTGACTTCCAGTTAGAAGCTTATGTGAGCGCTGGGGACGTTGACCAGTTTGTTCAGTAGTTATGCCCCATCGCCCATGAACAAGAAGTGGCACTGGAACAAGTTGAGCGCCATTAGGTGCGTCTCAGCTTTTCTAGGTAGAAAGAATGCGTGTTTAATATGGCCCCGTGGGGTTCCGCTTTACGAGCCGGATTACTTAAGGAACAGCTCTTCTAGGACGTTAACTAAAGAGTTGAGGGAATCGAGCCGGCCGCGGTACGCTATACCCCGGAATCTTTAGCCGCGCCACGGCCCTTGGTTCAGTTAGTACTTGAGCTAGAGGGCCAGACCACCGTAGGGGCCATTGAGGCGCCCTTTGTGCAGCCCCTTGAGGGCGTGTTGGCGGTTGAGGAGCTCCTAACCTTGGCGAGCCAGTTAGAGGTGTTGCCAGCGGTTTATTCGGTACGTTGGCGACAAGTGGTCGAAGGAGCGAAAACAGCGGCTATGGTAGCGCCGCTTTGTGCTCGAGAACGTTCGAGCTAACCACTTGAAAAGGATAGGGCCGAGGGCTTTACACTATTGAGCTCAGCCCGTTAGCTAGCTATGTATCATGAAGCTCTCGGTTAGGTACGGGTTATACTATAGCTTAAGGAAGTTGAAAAACTCGTGGTTGTTCAGCTAGCCGTATTGGGTCAGTAAGTGAACGTGACCTGTACGTTTCGTAGCGAAGGATTGGTTTTTCCTAGCGGGCCCCGGGAGTTGTACGGTTTGTACGAGGGGTTCTGCTATGAGTTATAGTACGCGAGCACGTTTACTGGCTGATTAATTACTTACACTACGCGGACATAGTTTATCTCAAGATCGAGCTTGTAGAAATTGGTTTTAATATGGATGGTGTTGTAACGCGAGCGGCCGTAGTCTTCCGAGGAGTTACACGTGACCTCGCCGTATGTAGGAGGGCGAGCCGCGTCTAGCACGTCCGAGACCAACCGCACCGCGACGGTGAGCGGGTCATCTACGACGTCCTCCCCCGTCTCGTATCGCTCGACCTTGGCGGCCCCGGCTACGTCAGCTGTATCGCCCGCTTCGAGGAGGGACTCCTGTCAGTGGCTAGACTACAGGGCGAACGGGCGTGAACTTCGTAGAGGGAGCCGCTACTAGTGTGTGTGGGCCAGCCACCATGGCGGCGTCTATTGTGTGGCGAGTCGTGGGGCTGGGAGCCCGACACTCGCACCTATGAAGCCCCCGGAGGACCTCGAGCTGACCGGTGGGTTAGGTGGCGGGACAGAAAAGAACGGGAACAGGAACAGCTTGCGAAGTATCAGGAGTGCGAGCGTCCGCAAGGGCACAAGCTGGGTATCCCGCGCTAGATCACGAGGGCGGTCTCACACCTTGAATTTCCGTACGTGGTTGAACTTTTGAGGCCCGGCATCGGGGGCTTATTTTGTTAGGCGGGCCAGGACGAGACAGCGGCGATGTAGAGCCTGCGTCGAATCCTCTAACCACTTGAGGGCGAGCATGAGGGCTTGACACGCCGACGGAACAAACTCGAACGCTTTTAGAAGGGCGTAGAAAGAGAACAGTGACAGCCCCTTCATGAGTCGCTTGTTATCAGATGCCTTGAGGTGGGTTAGCTAGCCCCCTTCGAGGCCCCTAGCTAGGACGAACTGAGAAAAAGTGGTCAAGGACCGTGCGAAAAGTTTCGTTACTCGCCGGTTCAAGTGGAACAGGAAGAGGTTCCACTTCTATAGGAGTTTGTCTCAGAGCTATCGGCAGTTGGTTCTGAGGTGGCGGCGACCTAGGTGGTGGAGAGGCAGCTTTCATCCGCCCGCTTTGAAGCACTTGGAGCACTCGCGGTGCATCGGCGCGAGTGCGAGGCGGAGGAGTCGGCGGTGACGTCCCCATCCTCTTGAGCTTGACCAGCTTCCTTATAGGTGGCCACCCCCAACGCGGCGGTGGCCTTGGCTTTGCGGTGGGTGACAGTGCGGGCCCATAGTCGCCTTCGTATAGGCCATGCACGTGTCTGGGCGGTATGTGGACGTCATATATTCCGCAGATGTTCTTGTTCAGCTATCCTCATTTTCTGTATTTTATTGGGATAAGTCTATAGTCTCGTATCATTTTCAGTGGTTTGACAGTTGTTATCTTATTCCTCGTTGTTAGGTTTTAGAGTTGTTGGTTCCTCCATTGGGTTGACTTTGTAGATCGGGTTGTCATTTATATGTAGTGCCCGATATGTTTTTCATCCATGTTACCATCAGTGAGATATGTGACCTGTAGTTGGAACCGTCATCGGGCTCATCGTTCCACTAGTTGATCGTACGGGGATCGTTACAGATCGATCTGCGCTGAGGGAACGGTGCTAGGGATCGGAGAGGACATCTACCGAGACATTTTTTTTATTGTTGTTTTTCCCGCACTCTTGATATTTGTTATCAAGGGTCACCCATTCGACGGTCGGAACCGCTTAATGTGGTGATCCGAGTACTACATGATTTACTTTCGCTTTCGTCATTAACGTACTATATATTAATACGTTACGATTGTCCATTACTCATGCTTTCATTGCACATTAGTATCAGAGTTGTCATTACTTAGTTCACTTATTATCTTCGTATCGTTGATACTATTCGTACTTGTATTCGTGTTTACACATTCATTGATGACATGTGACATTGACTATTAGTAAGTAATGACAGGTTAAAAGAAATCGTGAAAGGAAAGTAAGTGTCCCTAGATGTGTTCCATCAGGTCGAACGCGGCGCGGATTACCGGGGCACCATCACATGTGAGGGGTGCCGTTAGGTGAAGTCGTGGGTTAGGGCGTGCCTGCTCGTTGACAGCGCATCCGGTTGAGGCCTCACGGCCGAACATCCCTCGATGGGAGTGTTCGTACACGCTTACTCGTGCTACCGTTCGTTCGTTCCAGGTGTTAGGTTGTACAGAGTTGATAGTGTTAAATCGAGTGTTATAAGAGCGAGAGCTAGGAAACTAGCCTTAAAGTTATATTGGTTATAACTGTTGTTGATCATAGGTGATCTAATTGTTTGTACACTCTCATTACGATCAATTGTATACCGTAATTTTAAAAGGGTGATAGTACTGTGATAGTTGTATCAGTGTACCGCATAGTAATAAGAGTTGAAATATTAGCTATTTCAGTGCTCTTATAGTAACAAGAGATGAAATGTTTTCGTATTAATAGTACAGGTAATCAATAAATTGAATTGATTTCTATTTGTATTGTATTCGTATTCATGTTAATACGTGCTTAAGAGAGATGAAGTATCTCCAAGATAAGTTACAATACCGTTTCTTCAAGGTTTGTTGGTATAACACGGTTATAGCGGGTTGATATAATTAAGGTATGTATATCTTGTATCCCCTCGAAGTGAACGAGACCAATCCAGTTTGGGTGGATCATGATTCGAGGTTTATCAGTGTTCTTCAGCGTTATTAGTCGAGGTGTTCCGAGGTTGGGACGACTTTTGTTTGTAGTTGTGGCACAGTTTTCCTGCTGGCTTTATAGACTAAAGCCGGATTAAACAAGAATCATATTTCATTGGGAATGTAGGGACAAAACCCGATCATATTATGGAGTTCAATTCGAAGGTTTTCCGGGAGGTTACGGTCATCTTCCGCTAGGTTCTCAGTTAATGGGAGAACGACGCGTGTTATGGCTTTGCTGCAGTTATACGAATGTATATTCGATAATATCAGCTTAAAAACGTTAAAGTCGAAGGATTGACTTTAAGAACGAATGGAGTCCAATCTTGTGGAAGATTTGGTCGGAGGGTTCAGTGGTTTTATCGAATTATACTAGGCGTTTGGACGACGCTTCTCTTTTTTAAGTTTGTTGTAGTTAAGCGAGCTAATTAGGCGCATATCGAAACTTAATCTCAGTATTAAGTGATTAATAGAAATAGTTTGAAATTTTGTTGAAAGGAGACTCGATTTCATCTATTAAGTGTCAGTTATATTGGAGAGAATTGACGACATTTGTTGAAGATCGAGTCAACCTTCGTTGTTCTGATTTGCCGCAGGTTTAAGTTACGATTTGGCCTTTGATCTCTCTTTAGCTCAACTCATGTAGAGATTTCGACTCTAAGTCGAAGGGTACCACCATTGAAGTGTCTTTTGTGTCGTTTTGAGGAAGAGGGGTACACGGTTTCTGAAGGGAACTCAGGAGGTTAGTTGCTCGTTGCTCGCGCCGCGCTTTTGCCGCGCTTAGCCGCCGAAAAGAGATCTCTCTCTTTTTGGGATCTCTCTCTCTTTCTCTCTTCCACCTTCTTGAGAGAGGACTCGAGGTCGTTGAGAACGACTCGAGGACCCCAGCTTGACCCCACTACTCCTATTCATATCTCCCACTTTACTGGTTTGACCGGAACGACGGTGCGTCGACGTCGATGACGACGAACGACATGGCCATGTGTTACGTCTTTTACGATTAAAGCTTTAACGTTACGTGAAAGAGTGAAGATCGAAAGGTTAGTAGGAGATTGAACGAGTTTTTGAACAGGTTTGGAATAATCTTGTACACCTTATCAAGGTGTAGAGTAAGATGTGTGAGCTTGAGGCGTCAAATGTGTTCAAGTCACATAATGTAAAGTGGGGAGGAATTTTCTTCAAAGCAGGCGCTTTGAACATTTGTGAATGGAGTGTCAAGGTAGCTCTTATCTATCCCTATTACGGGAACGTAACGTGAGAGGTCAAGAGTTCACCGAAGGGCAAGAAGCACTAACGAGGTTTCATAGAAGTGTATACCATAAAGCGCCAAAGCTTCGGCAAAGTGAAGAACTCGATCATAAGAGTGACCTACGAGAAGTTTCGAGTTTAGAAGAACATTCAGGTGACCTCATGAAAGATTATACACCCAGCCTAGTTTTTGTATAAAAGCTTCACACTTTTGTACTTTGTGTAATACGTGAGGACTATCCAAACCGCCATTGCGTTCGGCTATACGATCCCCCGGATAGGCAAGGTTGTGGAGCATCCCAGGTTATTTAGCCCCTGAATTGAAGGGAGCCTCTGGTTTAGAGAATTAAGGAAAACAGCCCTTTTGGAAATCCTTATGTACTAGTGGTTAAACTTTAAGGTTAAGAGCGGCTGCAAATAGGCGTATCGAGAAAACAGCTGAAACCCGACAGTCATCTGCAAGAGCGCGTTCAGCTTGAAATCGAAGTCGAATAACATTATGCAGACCTGGGTTTTGGTTAGAGAGTGGGTGAAGTGAGGTTACTTCACCACTAGACGTGAAAGATGGTATGTCTCGAAGTTTTCCACGGTAGACTTATGAACGAACTATTGATAACAATATTCGTTTAAGTCGGTAGCCGTCCTTGACACCGGTTGACGGGACCATTAGTTAGTGCGTTCGGGAGTTGTATAGGAGTTCCCAGACCTATCATGTGAGCCTGACGGGTAGTGAGACCCCCACCTTTCGTCACGATTTTAGGTTAGCTCATGGGTTTCGAAAAACATTTGAGGAGGTCTTTACACTTTGTTTAGCCCACAGAGCTAGTCTTTGTTATCTCCGACCATGAGGTACATTAGCGTATTAAAGTAGATCCATGTAAACACGCTCAGAGAGGGGACTGGTTCGACATACTTAACCCTATTTCACCCGTCTAAACCAGTTAGATAGGTGTTAATGGGTCTAACGTAGTACCGGACGAACACTTGCTCCATTAGGTTGCTACTTTAGGTATCACTAGGAAAGGGTGAAGGTGTGACCATACCCATTTGAGACATCAAAAGGACGTCCTTCAGCTACAAGTCGGAATTGGACGACTGTCCAATTCGTAGACCGGTGTTTTAGTCATTGAAGGAAAAAGTAAAGTCCGGTGGTCATTCAACCGAAGTCTAGAAATATGTAAAAGCACGAAAGTCCCACATTTCATATGCTCCGAGTTACACGAAGTCAATCTTAGAGGAGAAATTATAGACCTAGACGACCGTGTGTTTCGGATAGCGACTTAAAATAGTTGGGGACTAGTAGGTGAGCTTTTAGTGGTGGTAGTACTAGTCGTCACTAGAAACGAGCTTAGAAAACGTCTCTGAGTAGAACTCGAACGAAAAGAAATTAAGCTAGCTAGTCCCATCCAACGTGGTGGTTACTGTATTCAGCGGTCCCGCACAGTCCTCGATGTTGAAGGTTTAAGTCAACGAGGTAAAGGAAATGATCGTCACCAACGTAGCAATAGCTGTAGCGGTTTAAAAGGCAGCTAAAAGCTGAATTTCGTAGACAATGTTGTAATCGAAAAAGGCCTACTATTTCCTATCAGTTTAGTATCAGGAACTCGTTGAGGTTGGTAGATGCAACAGAGTTCAAATTAAGGAAGACGTATTTGTCTATGAAATTCGAAAATACTAGCCACATTTGGAGCGTTGCGAGCGGTATCTCCATCACCGCGGTTTCAAAATTCCGTTTTTGATGTCGGCGATTGAGTTCTAGTACACATCCCATCAAGAAAAGTATTAGAAAGTTAACCGCTCTACGTATTCGTTAATGAAACGGTAAGACGTAATTTTGTGTGGGATTAGGTAAGTTGCTGCGTAGCGATATTTAGTGTATTAGATGAGGTCATTGTCCATTACGGTCTTAACCCCGCCACCAGTTAGCAAGGAAGTCGAGAACTTTCGAAGAAAGCGTTCGGAGTAAGGTGTCTTTGAATCGGGGAAATATTCAGTCAGCCCATTCGCCACATCTGTACAAACGTTTAGGAAGATGTTTAGAAGCTATCATAGGACGGTTTGGTGCCTTTGAGGCTTAAAGACACTGTGACCAGCCGGATTCGGTTAGAAATTAGCGAAGTTAGAAAAACCCTAGGTGTCGATAGGGTCGGAGACTTTACTGTACTGGGTCTTTACGATGAAGAGCTTCGGTTTTAAGCGTAAAGAAATTAAAACGTTTGTTAAAGAAAAGAGCTTCATGAACATTGTGGTGAGAATCTACCAAAAGTACGAGGAGTAGTGGAGCTCTTATATAGTTTAACAGCAGTTATTTATGCTGGTGTTTGGACAGGTTCATCCCGAATTTCTGTGCCAAGTAATTTAGGTATTTCCGACGACCCCGTAAGCAGTCAGGTTTACCGTATTGCCATTTAAGTATTACGGGTATGACACAGGATTTTCGCCAGAACTTTTGAAGAAGTCCGAATTAGAATTCGACTACTATTAGACTGACGTTTAGTTAGAATCTTATATGAAAGCTAGGAACGTCGACTAGCTTATTTAGTAGTTAAGCCCCATTACCTATAAACAAGAACTAACACTGAAATAACTAAAGAGCTATTAGGTGTATGTTAGCTTCTCTAGGTAGGAAAAAGAATTGTTTATTGTGGCCACGAGGGGTTCCTCTATGTGAACCAGCTTACTTTGGGAATAGGTTATTTAGGACGTTGACACGGAAGTCGAGGAAGTTGAGTCGCCCACGGTGGGATATCCCACGAAAGCTCTATCCTCAACAGGGTCCCTGTTCTAGTTAGTGTTTAAGTTGAAGGGATAGTCCACCGTATGGGCCGTTGAGTCGACCTTTGTGTAGGGGCTTGAGAGCGTGTTGACCCTATAGTAGTTAGAACTACCGAAGTGGTAGTGAGTGTCTTTACGATCGGTCTATCCGATGTGTCGGGGAGGCTTAGTTGACAGCACAAGCGCTTCTTGATTATCAGTAACCCTTGTTACTTGAGACTGTGGGGGACATTTGTTTGAGGACGACCGGGCCAAGGGATTTCCAGTGGTAAGACAAGCACGTTAGATACCACCGTATTATGACTCAGTTGGTTAGGTATGGGTTATGATGTAGTTTGAGGGGTTCAAACACATCACGGTTTTCTAGGTGACCGTATTAGGTCAGCGGATGGGATTAACCCGTCGCTCCCGTTTTGAGTGCTTGTAGTTCCCATACCACTCCATGTTAGTGAGCAGGTCCTACGTTTCATCCATGATGGACTTACGATACGTTGAGCCGCTTGATGGCTAGTTATTTTCTTACGCTTTGTGGTCATACTTTATTACGTGCTTGTGCTTATAGTTTTTCGTATTACTATGGACGATGCTGGAGGAGGCGACGACGCCGGAGGAGTCAGACCCGCCGTATGTACGCGGGTGAGCTTGGGACAGCTCTTGAGAGTCTGACGGCGACAGGGCCACCAGCAGACATGACGCTCCCACGACTACCCCAGGGGACCGAACCTCGACTTCTACGTCCACGACTACGGCTACTCCCACGTCCACTTCTTGGAGAGCCCGTGAGACTCGCTTTCACCGGGAGGACTGGCGTCTCTTTTGTGGACGGGGGTGCAACACCTGTGACACCACCTTTTACTCCGGGTGGTGTTTACTGTGTTGCACCGACGGCTGCTGCGAGCCCACGAGGTGCCCCGCGACTTCTTAGAGCTGGGGAGCTGACTGGACTGACCGGAGAGCCTATGAAACCGCCAGAGGACTTCCCAACGACTGGTGACGAGAGTCGACGACCGGAAAAAGGAAATGAAGCTAGGTGTTGTAGAGAAAGGAAGTATTAAAAGCGGGGGAAGAGGTGTTAGTTTCGGGCCAAGTGATGAAGGGACATTCACCTTTCCAAACTGCGGACCTGGTTAGACTTTTAGCGTCCGGCGTTTGGATGGAGTTTTTAGGCTCGGAACAGGAGTAGTAGAGACTGGTGTTTTCCTTGTGTTACCTCATTAGCCCTTTTGAGAGCGAGTATGAGTCGGTGATAGGACAGGGGGACAGAGTCCAAAGAGTTTAGGGAAAGGTAAACAGAGAATTGTGAGACTCCTTTTATGCATCAGTTGTCATTAAGGAACTTGGAGCAGGTCCATTATCGCCTGTTTAGTCATGCCCCTAGGAGTGCCTATAGGTGGGTGGTGGATATTCGGAGCGGTAGTTCCACCACACATCGTTTGGTTTGGGCTATAGCGAGGAGCTGCTTTCATAGTATCTTATCGAAGAGGTACACGTAATCGGTAAAGAGCTGGTAGGTCACTAGACGAAAGAGGGGCAGTTTCTATGCTCCCCACGTTGCTGCCTTAAGTAATTTAACAAGGTAGTAGGCGAGAGCGACGAGTCGAGGGTGGTAGAGACCATTGTGACAGGGACTACGGCGATGTTCATGACCACCACCATGATGACAGAGGACAGACCAGAGGCGGGAGCCTCGATGACCCCCACACAGTCCATGATCACTGACACGAGATTGACGGCGTAGGGACAGACCATGACATCCATATCCTAGTCCTTAGAGAGACAGTTAGCAGACGGCGTCATCATTTAGGAGATTGGAGAAGTAGGACAGGAGGACAGCTGCACGCCGTAGGTAGACGACAGCGCGCCAGCGTCGGACGACTCGTTGGTTTAGACAGTCGAAGCGCTCGACTAGGACGTTGAGTACCTAGGGTGATCTAGGACTTCATTATCTTCAGGGGTGAAGGAGACGTAGGCGGCGGAGTCGACGGGGCCGCCGAACGCTTGCTCAGTTTCCGTAGAACTCGACATCGTGTTTTTATTATATATAATTATTTTGGATATGATGATTTGGAAATGAAGTCCATATTCGGTTGATCAGTTCGCTTTCGTTCCTTTACATTGCGCATGATTGAAGGCTACAGTGCAACAGCCGGCGGTTGCACCGGGAGACGTTTCAATCGTTAACATGTAAAGCTAGTTTGAGGATGGTAAGCCTCAAATATTTAATGGGTTAGGTTTATGAAGGCGATTGTTGTTAGAGTTGATCTGGAGCAGAGAGCGCTCGGATAAGAATATCAGGTTGGTCGGATTCCAAACGATCCAGATGATTCCGAGTTGGGATCCGAGACTATGGTGATATTAGACAGTACGGGCCCATAGTCGCCTTCGTATACGCCATGCACGTGTCTGGGCGGTATGTGGACGTCATATATTCCGCAGATGTTCTTGTTCAGCTATCCTCATTTTCTGTATTTTATTGGGATAAGTCTGTAGTCTCGTATCATTTTCAGTGGTCTGATAGTTGTTATCTTATTCCTCGTTGTTAGGTTTCGAACGCGAGCCGGCTCGCTCGTTTGCCAGCCCTAGTTAGAGGTATTGATCCAAATACCTTGGACGTCGCCCGAGGCGTTGTTAGGTGCATTAGAACCCGCCGCACGAAGAAGTACGTATCAGGCGAAAACGCAGTTACAGAAGAGGTGGTCGCAGCTTTCCGTGAAAATAGCACAAAAGACGCAATGCTGCTCCACGAAAATGCCTCTGCTGAGCAGTGTGTCGGCAGTAAGCAATCTCTTTCGAAGGAGCAACCAAATGAAGATTTTGATTTTGACAGAAATTTTTAATCTCCATATTTCTTGGTTCACCGGGTCTCTTTGTCTTGCATCAAAGATGAAATTATAAAGAGATTTGACTGTGAACATTTGGTTGGAGGTCCACCGCCATTTAAGCAAGTCCGGTCTCATGCTTGGGCTATAGTCGAGTAGTAAGTCTTGGAGCAGCGTGAGTTGTCTACGGCTTTCGTTGGATTGTGATGCCACGAAGCCTCTGCAAATGAAGCGCCATCTCCATCCGTTTGAATTCCAGCATTATGATACTCTGACCTCCTTATTCCTGATATTGGCAAAGATGTCTGAAAACAGAGTACGCAGTGGGATTTCACCAATCCAAATGTCTAACCACATCCTGATATTGCTTCCGTCTCCTAGCGTGTAAGCAACACTGCATTTAAACACTTCGCGGCACCGAACCACACTTTTCCACCACTGCGAGTAGGGTACGAAGGCCTACCCTCGTGCAACGGCCTTCTTCTAGTGTCGTATAATGATCTAATTAACTTGCACCAAAATTTTAGCCCCTCGTGCAACGGCCTACAATTTATAATGTTAATGATCAATATGAGACGTTTTCTCGTTTAACGGCATAAAGATATCTTAATCAATTAAATTTTGGTTAAAAAATTCTTTAAACTATTTAGACCTATACTCTTGATCTTAATTACAAAATTTCTATCATTACTTTTTAAAGGATATTTATTTTTAGCCGTTCATTTCTGTGTCCACTTGATGGACAAGAGAACAATATCGGGAAAACACCAAATTTGATTTCTAGATGCTTCAAGTGGTATAGATCATATTTAACGGTACGGATCATTGATTTGGAGGCTAGCTTCATTATCGAAAACAAATGGGTAGCAACGGAGCCCGTTTACTACTAATAGCATTCTATCTCAACTCACTCTCTCTCTCTCTTTCTCTGTCTCTTTATATAAACTAGTAAAATACCCGCGCGATTCTGCGGATATAAAAATATTTTTATAATAAATTTTAGTTTTTTAAATATTTTTATATAATTTTTTAGATTAAGATTCTAATTTTCTTTCAATTTTTTACTGAGTAGTAAGACCAACAATCTAATTTGTTGTTCGCAAGTCAGCTCATATTCGAATCGTTAATAAACAAGCCGAACAAGAGCTAAATTTTTCAGCTCGATATGTTAATGAGTAAGCTCGTGTTTAGCTCGCGTTAGCCGACATCAGCTCACTTGTGTTCGGCTCGTTAACAGCCTTACATTCAATCTCTCATTGAAAAATTAATCCAATCCTTTTTGGATTTAAGTATTATAAAAAAACACAAAAAGTTATCCAAAAAAATTTGAATTTGGCCTTAAGATGGCCAAGTTTAAGATTATAAAATAAAATTTTAAGGGTCCTTGTTTCAAAATAGTGTATAGTTGAGGGGTCTCCATACATTTTCACCAAAGCTAAAACCCTCGTTCTCTCCCCTCCCCTCTCACTTCGCAATTCGCCCTCTCTTCTCCTCCTCCTCCTCCTCCTCGACATCGCCATAGCTCTCGCCGATACAAGGTTCGCTCCTCCCTCTCCCTCCTCCTCTTCCTCTTCCTCTTTGTAATGGCTCTACACCATCCGATTCTTCGATTCGAACGGCTAAATCGATCCGTTTCTCTCGTTGTTGCGAATTTTTTTATGTTTTTTTTGCGCATATTTGAGCTTTCATTTGAGGTTTTGTTGGTGTTAGTAGTGCCGACACTCTCTATGCTGCGAAATTTTTGATGTTCTTCGGGCATATTTGAGCTTTCATTTGAGGATCTGTTGGTGTTTGTAGTGCTCAACACTCCTTGTGCTGCGAATTTTTTGATTTTTTTTTTTTTGCGCATGTTTGAGCTTTAATCTGAGGATTTGTTGATGTTAATTAGTGGTTAACACTCTCCGATGCTGTCGCTATCGAGATCCATCTCGTGAAAGCTCCGAGCTTTGGCTCGAAATAGTATTCTGATTGCTGAAATGCTTCAATCTTTAGATTCATGTTTGATATGCAAGGCTAAATCGCAAAAAAAAAAAAAAAAGCTCGCATTTTTTCTCATGTAGATATTACCCGCCTATAGAAAAAATTGCATTAATTTCAATCCTGAACTTTGTCTGTGTCTCAAATCGGCCCAAAAATTTGGTCTGATTGTTTAATTTGAATGAACTCGACGGAAATGAGTTTGAGGAAGACATTGGTTATGTTTAATGCAGTAGAATTGCATAAATTAAATAAGATGCGCACTAAGATGCCTTGACTCTTTGAACCTATGGATATCGAGATCTCTTTAATTTAGTTTGAGATATTTAAGTTGCTGTTTAGATGTTCAGATATGGAACTTACGTGGTATTTCCAACTTAATTTAGTAAAGATTTTGCGTCAAAATTGTCAACCATCCTGAATTTCGAATCTATTTGCGGCAGTGGAAACAGAGGGTTGAAATTGATGGAACTTTTTCATGCACCGGAAGAGCAGGGTTGAAGCGGGGTGTGGGGTGTTTCAATTGAGATATGGGCTAAAGTGTGTGGTGGCTTTTGTAATTTAGCCTTGGTATTATGTGAATATTTACACATCAAATTCATTGATATTGGTGATATTTGTTGTTTTTGAAATCACTAAACGGGCGTTTCATGTTCTGCGTAGAACGAACTGAAAAATTGTTTTTGGCATGAAAAATGCTTTTCCGGTTGTGGTTCGATGTAAAAATATTTTCCCGTAAAACTATTTTTATGAATTTGGGAAAAAATTGAAGTTTTCATTTTTCACAGTTTTTTGCAATTTTTAACGAAAATTCAAGCTGCGTAAAACTTTTTTCATTCATTTTTTTTCTACCGAACCAAACAAATGTGAGTTTTTTTTTCTTTCAACCAAACAAATGTTGATGGAAAACTATTTTTCTTTTTTTCTACAAACCAAACACTACAAAACATAAAACTTTTTTTTTCCCACCAAAAAACTTTTTTCCATGGAAAATTATTTTTGACGGTTTACGTTGAACCAAACAGACCCTAAGGAAGAATTGCTGACATATGTCTGAGTGAGGCTTATTTGGGTCGTGTTATAAGTACTTTGGCTATACTATCAATGGGATAGGGGGGATTTCACTTGGAGAATAATGTTTTGGTTGTGCGAACCAATAGGAATGCTGACTTTGAGTTGTACCAAGTCTGAAACACAACAAATTTTGGCAGAAGTTAAATATTGTTTTCTTTAATCATGAACATCTTCTGGCATTTTGGCCTTTATTGTTAGTTTCTGAACGTTGAATTCTAGTTCTGAAAATTGCTCCAAATGGTCGTCTGGTTAGAAATTATTCTTTTTGGATGCATAAAAGTCTGGTGTACTTATTGTCATTCTTATAATTTCAAGGTGTAATAGCAATGGCTTTTCGTCAAGCTGTCAAAAGACCAATAAAGTTCTTTGTCAAGGAACTGAATGCTCATAAGCAGCCCAGAAATTGTTTCTCCTCTTTGGGTGACAGAGCTGATCAATTTTCCGACACTAGATGGGTTGGAAATCCGAATGCTGCGAGTTCTTATTTTGCAAGAAGATTCAATTCCACGGTGTCAGCTTCTGATCAGATGAATCTTATTAGACAGCTAAGGGAAAGAACAAGTGCTCCCATAAAAGACGTCAAGTCTGCCCTTGTTGGTTGCAATTGGGATATTGGTGATATCCTGAACCATTCCTTTAGTCCCAAATATATGGATATTTCCTGTTCTGTCCTGTTATTATGACTTAGTCCCTGAACTTTCCAATAAAACATTGAGTCCCTAAACTTTCTAAAATGTTGCAATTCCATCCTCGACTGTAAAACCAAAAAAAAAAAAAAATCATAGTTGTTCTTGTAAAATGGCCATTTTGTTTCCTCTCTTATTGAACGATTTCCTTTTCCTTGTTTTAGTCCTTGAAACATGGTTAAATGGTCGTTTTATAAGAAAAACTAGTATTTTTCAGATCCTTTTAGTGGCCAAGGAAAATTGCAATATATGTGCAAGTTCAGCGACTAAAATTTTTACATGTAAAGTACAGGGATTAAGTTGAAATATTGGGGATAATACAGGGATTATCCACATTGTTTATCCTTTTTGAACTAATCTAATACTAAAAGCGTAGATTATTTGTTTAAATGCTCATTGTTTTCTTGGTTAGTGGCTCAATGCAGAGGCTGCATTGAAGGACTTGAGAAAGAAAGGGGTTGTCCTTGCCGCAAAAAAGTCATCAAGAACAGCTGCTGAGGGTTTGCTTGCGGTGGCACAGAATGATAATAGAGCTGTTGTCATTGAACTTAACTGCGAGACTGATTTTGTCGCGAGGAATGATGTTTTTCAATATCTGGTTAGTTTTTCTTTGTGAATAAAACATCTTTGAGTTTTGTGATACCATAGATGCAAATTTGACTTTAGGGCTTGGCTGTAAATCCTCCAACATGCTGTTGTTAGAGTTGTTTATATTATCTTACTTATGATCTTAACTTCGTAAGGCATTTGATCTTTCTAGGATACTTAGTTGTGAGATGTATTCACATAACTAGCAGCTTTCGTTCTAATTTTTTTTCTTTTTTTTTTTTGCTGCTTTTTTTATGCAGGCGTCATCTTTGGCAAGGATGGCTTTGACGGCTGAAGGATCTGCTGGGCAAATTCAACCAGCTTTTCCTTTTGGCCCTGAATACTTGGAGGTGCAGGATACACAACTTAGCTGGCTCTTTTTACATAATCACTTATAGAGTGCTACTTTGTGACAAAAGGAATTCCCTAAAGCCATATATTTTTTCACCCTTATTTCATCCTGTTCTTTTGTATTGTTCTATCATCATCGGATTGTCTTCTTCATGGGGATTCCATTTCTAAAAAAGTTTAATAGAATACTACTCTAGGAATTGGCTATTTTTTGTTACAATTTTGGAGCATAATACATGAATCGCTTCCTCCTCCTGTGCAAGTAATTACTATATAACTACACATCAGTTGTTATTTTTTTTACACATATATCAAATAAAGTAAACCCCGTTCTGTTCATTCAATTTCATGTAATCGATTGGTTCTTCCGTTCATTTCATGTTATCAATTTCAGCTTTGTTCATTGTATGAGCTTCATTATTATTTTTCCCAGGTACGATTGATGCAGGGCACGATTTCAAATTTTTAATTACTATGATTTGGTTTAGTTTGCAAGATTGTGAGGATAATCATTTCTATTCTTTACTTTCTTAAGTGTTTTGTTTCTATCTTGAAAAATGAAGGTAATTTTCATGTAAAATTTGAAATTCTCTAGACTAAGTCCGATACTGACATTATTCGAAGGATAAAACAAACCACACAGTACAAATAAGCTATAATAGAAATATTTACCTATATACCTCTACGAAGATGACTATTTAAAGCATACCCCCACAAAATCGGAATTCTTGGCTATGCTTTTCAAAAACATATTTCCGTACATTTATACCCTTTGTACTTATAGAAGTGCTCCTCTCTAAGAAAAAGAAAAAATAAAAAAATCTTGTAATACAAAACCGACTCCTCCATGATTAGGATAACTCTTCAACTTTAAACAAGGCTATTTTTTTGACAGAAACTGCGCTTTTGTGTGTGTATGTGTGCGTGCATCCACGCGTGCATGCGTACTGAGTAAGGCTATGCTACCTTTTGGTAGTATTAGGAAGCTAACACTTGGGTCAAATTCAATATCAGAACATTATATTGAATATCAATATAGTGAAAATAATCAAGACTATTCAAAATACTTAGAAACCAAGTTTCTGAAATTTAGTGCTCTTTTAACAATGCATCAAGTGCAACAAATCGTGAATGGTGTAAATTGAAATTTATTTTGTGGTAGAAAGTCTAATGGGGAGGTTATTTTAATCTGCAGAACATGAATATCAATCTAGATCATCCAAAACTTAGTGGTGAAACAACTGTGCAAGGAGCTGTTACAGAAGTTGCTGCCATGGTTGGGGAAAATGTCAAACTCAGAAGAGGATATTTGTTATCAACAACTTCACACGGTGTTGTCTCGTCTTACCTTCATACTTGTCCTCAGCCAGGTAATCCAATCATAAATTGCTTTAAGGTGGTTGAGCAAATCATAAAAGAAAATGTTCCATTAGAAAAGAACTATATATATTTCCAAGCCAAAATGTTTCATGTTTTGCCAATGTATTGCATCATAGAGGAGGTACATTCCAATTGGTTGTACTATATCTATGTGGTCATGGAAATGAATTACTCTGCATAAAGTTTCGTATTTGACTTTGTTGTTTTGAATACTTTTAAAAAATATCTGTTCTTTATTTAGACTTGTCGTGTGGAATATGATGTTCATGGAATTGGACAATTAACTCTTGAACTTGTCTTTGAATAGCCAAATATTTTAGTGTTCCGAGTTAGTTTTTCACTTAGGTAGTGCTTAATTGGGGAATAGCGTGGTTAGTGGTAGATATTCTTACTATCCCACCAAACACAATTGAATTGATGTATCTCCACCTGGAATCAAGCAAGTATAATATGTCTAAGGTAGCAGCCTTATCTTGGGTAATATCTGTTCATAGCGGATGGTCGGAGCTGTAGCGTGTGCTAGGAATCCAAGGCAGGCCTCAAAATATATCGCCTCTTCCTGTCTTGCCATTTCCTTTTCTTTCTAACGTGTAACAAACTAAGATTTCCTCCCATGTGTTCTCATATATAAATGCGACTCTTTGTTTGTTAATCAGAGCTATTAGTATCCAAATCGAAATCCTTGGATTAAAACCATTCAAAATAGCTGCAGAATTATCCTTCATAATGGTCACCATGGTGCGCCGGGAGTTACCATATCACCTGCTAGGAACCTAAACAACATGATAAATTGCCAGAACCATCCCCATGACGGTGACTGTAGCTGTTGTGTTGGCCAAGTTTTAGAAGCAATGTTCCCTACCACCCGAAAACAGCTGCTTGATTTTCCTCGAGAATATTTCCAGTTGTGATTGAGATAAAAATCCTCCAAGCACCACCTTAGAATGGTTTTGGTTTGCCAGTTTGAAGTGTATCATATATTAAGAATATTTATACAGATTTTTGTGACAATATTATGTTTTTTTTTTTTCCTTTTGAACTTCTTATTCTTTATCTTTGTGCCTCATGTTATTCAGCTTTATCTTTTGGCAGAGAAGTGAATCTTAAAGCTTAATTACATCTAAACCTTTGAAATTGCTTTTTACTAACATTAATCACGAGGAGTAATTTCTTTTGCTGCAGGTTTGGGTCGTATTGCTGGGTTGCTTACTTTGGAGGTAGAAGATACTAATGCCTCGCTTGACGCTCTCAAGCGTGTCGGCTCCTCGCTAGCAATGCACATAGTGGCTTCAAAGCCGCTGTTCATATCGAAGGAACTTGTTCCTGATGAAGCAATACAGAGTGAACGAGACGTACTCAAATCTCAGGTGAATTCATCAATAAATGTTAGTTAATATTTTTGCTTTTCTTTAAGTAAATAATATATTGACTTCAATCACTTACTAAAGATTATTAGGAACTCTAAGCAAATGAAATATATAATAATTTATTTGCATTACATATTCTTATTCCTCCCGTCTCACAGATGGCAAAATGAGCTGGGCCAAATCTAATTTTTGGACCACTTTTTTTGACAAGTTTGGACAAACAGACTGACTAACCTTTGGCTGACGTTGCTCTCATTCTTTATGTTTTTTTTGGTCAGCAACATCAGTTAAGGGATTGTTTTTCAAGGAGCCAGTTATATATAAATTTTATTGCCCTTCTAAACTTCATCTCGCTACTAAAACGTATTGTAGTGAGTACATGAAAATGTTACTATGAAATGTTTTCTCTTGCAGCTTAACTTACTAATGTACCTTTTTGCTCTTCTCTTAATCTCTTTATCAGGCAGAAAGCTCAGGTAAGCCTCAGATGGCAATAGAAAAGATGGTGGAAGGTCGTTTAAGGAAGTATTTTGAGGAAGTTGTGCTGTTGGAGCAAAAGTTTGTTATGAATGATAGCGTCAATGTCAAGGTATGTGTTGTGATTCGTGCTGTTTTTTTTAACTAATTTTCATTTCTTTACATCATACTGCTAATATTTTATTCCGATGCTCTTTGTGTTTATAATGTTTCGTGTGGCTTCCTGTTGTTGTTAGTTTTCCTCTTTGGGACTTTTACATATATGTTTCTACAAAATCATTAACTTACAATCAAAGGACTGTAAAATCTGAATTTCTTATTCTCATTCTCTTGAAATTGCATTTCCATATAGAAGTACCATATTATTGGTTTTGTAGTGCAAGTTCTTTTAATAGTTGGTTTTCTGTGAGTACAAGGGCACATACGTAACAAAACATAGTTTCTGACATGCATATAGAAAAATTTAGATTTAGATTTGTATTGATCTGAATCAATCCGCTGTGTGTCGTTTGTAAATTTAGGTAGAAAATAATGTCTTGGTTTTGATTTTCGTGATATTCCCTGCAGTCGGTGCTAAGTGATTTATCTAAAGAAGTTGGATCTACTGTAAAGATCGGCAACTTCATCAGAATGGAAATTGGAGAAGGGATTCAGAGGTAAAAATGTTATCGTCATTCGGTGGTCACTTTTATTGCAACAGATAAAGTTGGTCAATTCGGAACATCACTATATTTTAAAAATTAATTTTGTATTCCCTTGTGTAGTAATGATACTTTCAGCCACATGGCATCCGATGTCTCTTATATGAGCCTCGCTATTTCTCATTTTATTTTCTTTTTCTAGTTCTTATTAACAACAACCAGTTCCCTTTGTCATTGTCGATTTTGATAATATTAGGGCAATAATTTTCTTTGATTTTCTGGAAGGCTTTTCTAGATATTCAAGTCACTTTGTCTTATAACTATCTTTTTCTCTGTTTCTTTTTTCCTCCCTTTTTTCCTGACTGTCGAAATTATTTGCAGGGAAATCGCCGAGGCACCTGAAACAGCGGCTAATGCCACATGAGTTCCAGCAAGAATATAATGTAAGTTAACATTTTCATCCGACGAGACTAATCCCCCTTTATCAGCAAATTTAGTTATTTTTGCGATCGTGTAGAATCTGTATAAACCTTTGGTAGCAGTATCGACAACCACTACAAACTATAGGCCATTTTGAGACAGCTCCTTCAACTTCAAATTTTTGATTGACACCCCACTTAGCCCCTGGTTGATTTATGTTGAGACCCCCTCAAATATAGGCCATTCCGAAATAGGCCCTAAAATTTTATTTTTTTTAACCCTTGGTTGATTTATGTTGCGTTTTACTTCGACAACTTGATTGGTAGTAAAGCGAAGGAGGTTAATTTTGTAATCCTCTACGAAATATAATAATTATTGGTTAATTTTTGCAGCAACTATTTATACTTTGTGATATTGTGATGGTGATTTAGATTTGGTCTTAAGCTGAAGTACCTACAAATTATGTTGTTTTCATGAACACGTAGCTGTAACTTCTTTTTGGGACCTTGTTGCAGCTTCTGTGAAAAGTGCTTATGCTATTTTATTCGAATCATTTGAAGAAGCATCGGGATTTTTTTTAGGAGTAATTTCATACAGGTCCTCGTGAAAATATCACATACCAGATAAATTCCTACAAAACTTAAATGATCATATTTATCCTTTGAAAATTTTGTGATTTGCAAATATATTCCTTCAGAAGTTCTGGTTCGTTCATATATGTCCCTGTCGTTTGATTCACCGTTAGTTTTTAAATGGTGGGCGTGTAAAATGACTATTTTGTCCTTACAAATTTATCAATGCAAAAGGCTATCTTTCTTTTTCTCTCCTCACCTTCGCCACGGCACATGCGGCGTACCTCATTTTTGTTGTGACCGAGGGTCTTGTCTTCAATGCCGCTGTAGGTCTCGTCGTCGCTATGGATAAAGAGTAGAGGATGAGAAAAATGACGGAACTTAAGATTGAAATACAAGTTATATAATATAAGGGATAAAAAAGGTTATTTTACCGCTTAGATTACTATAGTTAGCTTATTCAACTCGTATTTATCGAAATTTTGGTAACAGAAGAATATATTTACAGACGAAGGGACTTTTGGAGCAAATAAATTCGATAACTTAAGTTTTATAGAAATATATTTGGTATTTAACATCTTTGCATAAAGTCATATACTCATATGTAATTATTCTTTTGTTTTATTTGTATGCTGAAACTGCTTTTTGTCAATCAGGAGAAGCTCATTGTAGCTTTGTACTACAGCAGTTGTGTTGTTATGCTATGCTTTTTTTGTAGAATTGTTCGAAGAAGCATTAGCATTTCTCTTCGCTACTTTTTATTGCAGTTTGATTTTTGTTTTGTTTTCTCAAATGTGCGTGAGAATGCTTGTACTTTCCCTGATGGTTTAATTTTGTTTGAGCCCTTTTCAAGTTTTTAAAATATCCGAGATATTTTTTTATTTATAGACTGGGATATTTGCATGTATATCCTTCACTTTACACTTTATTTGTATCTACTCTATACATAGAAATGGTGTAAAATCCGCGCTATGGAGCAGAAAAAAAAAATATGGCAAACTTCAAATACTATCCATGTGGTTTCGCACTTTTTCACTTTAATATCATGTGGTTTAAAGTATATCAAGTTAATGTCATGTGTTATCATTTTTATCTTTGCGTCAACTTTTCATGTCTAGCATATTTCTCTAATTTAAGATAAATTCTATTTGAAAATGTCATGTGGTTTATTTTCTTCACATCTCTCTCTCTCTCTCTCTCTCTCTCTCTCTCTGATTTTTTTTTTTTTTTTTTGGGGTAAATATGGTATTCAAGGATTTAAGTGTCGTGGCACGGGTCGTGCTGTTAACTTGTCAACAGGGTACGTCACGGTGTGTGTCGGACCGTATCGATGCGTGAAAGTCACAAAAATTTATATGTGTGGTCACATAATAGCATAAAATATTTATTTTTCTAGCAATGAAATATTTTAATTGTTTATTATGTATTTTTATCAAATCGGTTGGATTTTATTGAAAAAATTACTTACTAATTTAAAGATTAAAGGATTTTGAGCTGTGCCATCGGTACGAGGGTTATATCGTGTTGAAATTTTGTTGGCACGATACGGCTGGATGGATACGGCGTGTGCCGATGAGTTTTTAAATTTTTGATGGTATTAGAATTGTTACCAAATACTTTAACAAAAGGTTTTGAATAGAGTTTCCACATCTGGTGTAGAGCCTTATATACCTCAAAAATTTAAATCAATTTATATATTCTGTCAAATTTTTGATACTTTATAAAAAAGACTGCTAATTAAATTTTTATTAGTTTTTCTTTAGCATCCAATCGACTGATAAAAAATAATAACTTCAAATGAGAGACCATTCCCTTGTGAATTACGTCTCGTTAAATATAAAATAATATTTTCTATCAGCTTAAGCTTTTAAAGAAAAACGATTTGTTTCATTTAATTTAATATTGTATCAGAGCTTTCTATTTAATTTAAGTTCAGAGCTTTCTATTTAATTTAAGTTCATGTAATGGGTCTATTAAAAAAATTTGTCCTGAATCCAATCCGTTGACGTTCCTGGTTCAAACCTTCGATCTTAAGATAAGCGTAGGCGGGATAACTTACCAAAAGTAGTTAAAGTATTACCACGGATAACATTTTATTTATTGTGAGTAGGGGTTCGAACTGAGCCCAAGTCTCTTTTTATATATATATATATATATATATATATATATATATACACCGATCAGTAATTGCCATTGATTACATATCCGGAAAACCCGGCCTAAGCCTTACCCGAACCTGTACAGGATTATACGGACTTTGAAACAGCTGTATTTAAGAATTTTAGGTCGTGTCCCGACTTCAATATTCAACCTATGGGTTTCGAGTCAGATATGTATCGAGTAGCCTAGCCGGGAACGAATCGGAACCCGAGTGGCTGGCAGGGATCTCGTTCACCGTTTCCTGAACAACCAACCATAGGCTCCAGAGTTCAAGCTTAGGATTAACTAAGTGTAAAGGTCGATTCAAGTAAAGATTTGCTTTATTTGCTTCGCCCATCGCACGATGGATAGAGAGTTTTTTTTTTTTTTTTTTTTTNCTTCAAAGATCTTAGCATCAGGGTTCTGATAGGATAGTATTTTTGTAGCTAATTATATGTGATTTACCTTAATTATTTCAAAAAAAAAAAAAAAAAAAAGAACTTGAAAGCTAGATATGTATTTGATCACACTCCTCATTTATCAAATTCTGCAAGCTTCTTGAATAAATTAAAAAGATGTTTAATTATACGGCCAAATATAAGATTTTGAGTAAATAATTAAAAGAAAAACACTAAACACGACCAAGCTATATATTAAATCGGAGTAAGGTATATATCGTTTCTCTTGATCTGCTTGTGCATTAATCTTAAAATAAGTCTGCTTCTTGAAACAAAGACTTTTTTTTTTTTTGAGAGAGATAGGTAGCACGCTACCCGCTTCGTTTATTTCGTTTAGAAATGAACTTAGCTGGAAATGTGAATCAATTAGGATTCGAACTTGAGACCTCGGATACCAACCAACAAGTCCTTTGCCACTTGCTCTAGGGACGGTCGGTGAGCCCAAGGCTAAGCAAGGGCCGATCCGATGAGCTATGTATAGACTGAGCTTTGGGTATCCAACTTATAACTTCAGCCCTGTGCTGGATTTTAAGAATTTATGTCGACAAAGTTTCAGGCATATTAGGACATGTCCAAGCCCATTCCGAATCCGGCCCAAAAGGCCTATACATTAGTTACCGTTAATGACTAGCCACATATATATATA
>NC_033639.1:1401532-1403007 GCF_001540865.1 Ananas comosus | reverse complement strand
CTTTTCATTATTTCTAACCATTGGATTAAATACTATAATCCAGTGAGGATCACTCAACCCTAGGGGGACCACTCAACTCTAACTGACTAATATCATCCTGACCCTATAATTTTTCATCTAAGGGTTAAAAACTTGATAGCAAAAAGAGCGTTTTACTATTAATAGTATTCCAGCCTAATTCTATATATATATATATATAGAGTTTGGCTATTATACTTTTATGAGTATTGGCTCTCTTATACTCATAAGTTTTCAGCCCATAGATTTATTTCACTAATCATTTCCAAATCGACGATAGCAAACGGGCTTCGTTGTCACCCATTTGTTTTCGATGATAGAGACTCCAAATCGACGATCGGCACCGTTGAACATGATCTATACCACTTAAAGTATTTAGAAATCAAATTTCAAATCTTTTTGACATCATTTGCCTAATGATCAAAGGGTTTCAAAATTTGTAATTTTAATAGTCGATATGATGCGTTTTCTCGTTTAACGGCGTAAAGATATTCAAATCAACTGAATTTTTGTTAGAAAATTCTTTAAACTATTTAAAACAAGATCTATACTCTTGATCTTGATTACAAGACTCCTATCATCATTTTTTTAAAAATATTCATTTTTAGCCGTTTATTTTTATGTTCACTCGATGAATAAGAGAACAATATCGGAAATATATGAAATTTGATTTCTAAACACTTCAAGTGGTATAGATCATATTCAACTGTTCTGATCATCAATTTGGAGGTTCCATCATCGAAAATAAATGGGTGGTAACGGAGCTCGTTTGCTATCGATAGTATTATAGCTCAACTCTCTCTCTCTCTCTCTCTCTCTTTCTCTCTCTCTCTCTCTCTCTATATATATATATATATATATATATATATATTCAGCCATTTTCACCCGTTAGATCATACTATTCACCCAACTACCCACTCAACCCTAGAGGACCACTATTAACCTAACCGGAGATTATTATCATTCTAACCGCACATCCCTTCATTCAACAGTCGAAAACTTATGAGTACAAAGGATTCTATACTTATAAGATTATAGTAGCCGTAGCCATATATATATATAGTGGTCCCCACTTAGAATAATAGTGGTCCCCTAGGGTTGAGTGGGTAGTTGGTTGAATAGTATGATCTAACGGGTGGAAATGATTAATGAAATAAATCTAAGGGCCGAAAACGTATGAGTATAAGAGAGCCAATACTTATAAAAGTATAGTAGCCGAACTCTATATAGGCTGGGGCTACTATACTCTTATGAGTATAGACCTTCTTGTACTCATAAATTTTTAACCGTTGATTGATGGAATGTGTGGTTAGGATGATGGTGGTCCCTACATAGAAAAATAGTGGTCCCCTAGGGTTGAGTTGGTAGTTGGTTGAATAGTATGATCTAACGGGTGGAAATGATTAATGAAATAAATCTAAGGGCCGAAAACTTATGAGTATAAGAGAGCCAATACT